>NW_026935569.1:0-6645 GCF_032062105.1 Saccostrea cuccullata
AAATATGCCTCCAAATCAATTTGAAGACAAAAGCCTGTAAAATTTAAAAAGTAGGTCGTTGTGACCTTTTTTGAATTAACATGATGTCAAGTCCTGAGATGCATAACTTACAAGATTTGATGATCCTAGTCTTTATGTAAGCAAAATATCCACTTTTTTTAAAAGTGTAAATTTTGGAACTTTGAAGTGCCCTTTGAGCCACGCCCTTTCCCCCAGGGTCATGCCTTGAACAATTTCTAATCTTCAACATATCCTGACCCTTGTTGTAAGTTTGGTAAAAATTGCCTGGTGGTTTGGAGAAGAAGATTTTTTAGCAACCAGTACTTTTGGTTTTATTTTCCTTTTACCCCTTGTTTTAGGGTCCCATCCCTAATTTTAGATAAATGGTCCCTTGGCCAAAATTTCCCTGTGACAAATTTGACAATAATTGGCTGGGTTTTGAGTTACGGCTATATTCAAAAAAGTTAACACAGCCCCCGCACAAATGGCCATAGCTTAGCTTTTTGAGCCTTTGGCTCAAAAGAGCTAAAAATAAAAATCCCTTCTGACACAAATCATCATGCTTGTAAAATTTTTCCTACAACCAATTTAAATCTTAATTAAGAAGAATGTTTCAGAATCAAGCCCTAAGAGGCTGAAAATAATGTACAACGTACGGGGTTTTAAAAGTTCGTTGACGATATCAATATTCGTTGTACTCCTATTTAAAATTTAAAATAAGCGCGATTTAAAGTGTAATTTGTTTATTTCATAGGTGAATTTTAATTCAATTCGTTTTAACAGAAATCAATTAACTAAATTTTAAATTCAACATGTTTTGTACCCCGGACACTTAACGGCAATGAACTCAAAACTAGCGTAAGAATTTCCTAATGATTTATCCCTATACATATGTATTTCACATAGTATAATCCAATGCCCACTCTTAAATCTTCTTCTAATGCTTCACATTTATATTTTTTAAGAATTACTCTCGTTGTACTGTAAAATTTTCGTTTGTTAAGGTTTCATTTTCTTTTATTCTTAACTCTGCCTTCACAGGATAACAACTCTGAAGCGCCTATATCTTTCCTTGAAGTTCCAACTTTTAAAAGATTTTGCACAGATTTTTTCAATTAAACCGTTTCTTCACAGATTGTCCTCATCCGATACAAGTTTTCCAAAAAATCTGCCATATTTGTACACACACAAAACAACTCGCTTGTGACATTTTGTTTTATTCCTCCCAACATTTTTTTAGTTATTAGGATTTTTCCTGAGTAAAACCAAAAAAGCTTTATCTGCTGCTCAATGACGTTCTTAAACGTCATTGTGTTTGTTGTTTTCAATAACTCTTATCTTCTCAAATTGATTTCTTTTCAACAAAGCTAAATACATGTATTAAGCCTTTATTTGGGAAACTAATCGATGTTACAATTATTAATTTTGAATTTCTAGGTTGTTTTTGTTTGTGTTTCATTTTAAAGAAATATGACTACACACATTATTTAGTGTATTGTTTGTAACAATTAAATTTTGACCTGCTCCGCAGTCCAATTTTTCTTTTTTCATCTGGATAAATTTTGAATAAATCATGTTTTAAAAAGAATTATACAAATCATTTAGATTTATTGTGAAAAAATTTTACCAAATTTGGATAACATAGACTCAAACTAAAAACCCTATGACGAAAAAAATTTTTTGAACAACCCTGAAAAACCCCGATTTAAATCATGAAACACAATACTAATAGTAAAATATTTTTCGTTATATTTGTTATAATTTTGTGAAGTAAACTCCCCTATACATGTACATGCATTTTTAAAGCATTTTCATCTTTAAAATTTAAAACCTGAAGCTTATAGACCTCAATAGTTCTATCACTTCGACGTTTTTTGAGAAGTGTGTTTTTTAGGTGTGTCGGCGTCTATGAATCTGTTCTGTTCTAAACTTTGTACAATTGCTGGTTTGTTTTCTTCTTTTCCATAAACATTAATCTTGATTTCGAGGCAAGACATTTGATAAGTCCTATGCTGTGGGGGGGTGTACCTGTGAAATGTCAAGACAAAATAATGTTTCAACTTTACTTGAACCAGTTTTTTTTCCCACCTTCCCCGGGAATAGATTTAGAAATGTAGAAATCAAAATAACATATATGATAGTAATGAACCATACTCATACATTAAGTTCTTTTAAATCTTACAAATTTAAGTTGAGCAAGAATTATGATAATGTAATGCATCAAAAATTATAAATGTCACTTAAGTAATGTTTTGATGTTATTAGTTTTGATAAAAATTATGTGATTTTATTCAATAATTTTCTGCATAATTTTTTTGCATCCATTTTTTCTAAATATGTTGATGTATATTACCACTTATTTTTTTTTATTTGAACATGTTCAAGGCTGTTATTATTTTCTTAAAGCTGACATGAACTCTTAAAAAGGCATCAGTTTTCATCTTTGCACGACTTACTACATTCCTGTACGCCCTTGTCCGCCATATTTCTTAAATTCCGCCATATTTATCGAAGATTTTGGCCACCTGTACCTGCTATATATAGCCTTGTAGAATTGTTTCACTTGAGTGATTTTCTAGCCTGGTTGTCGACATGTACACATCTCCGATAGCATAGTTTTTAGAAGTCCATAAACTGAATAAACTGACCAAGTACATGTTTGAAAAGTAAGAATTCAACCAAACGAATAGAACTATACCGAGAATTAAATTATTTTTGAATGCATTTGTTGCGAATATAGAAAATACACTAGCACGGAATACATTCATGTACAGCAAAAATCCATGCAGGTCGAGAAAACGCGTCAAACGCAGTGATAAAACATTTACCTGGATATACTGCTATTGCTACAGGGATGTGCACATGTCGAAAGAATTATCCTATTTTACTTTTATTGAAAAATACATATCAGTAATCCATTGCTAACTCAACAGTAAAAGATGCTTGGACACACGTGGCCCATGCCGATCATTTTATTTGCTCAGGGAAAATATAAAGGTTGAAAGCTCAGTGGGGTTGATTGAAAAAAATTCAAGTGATTTTTCAAAACTAAACATTACTCTTGTCTGTATACGTAAATGTTGCAAATAGAATTTATGATTACATGCTTTAACTTCATTAGATTTATAATAAAGCATGCATTATTACGAATCATTCACCTTTTGAAGATATTTTCCTGTGATAGGAGGGAAGGGGGGTGTGATAAAACATGCATATTTTAAACACTCTCATAAAAATAATTTAAGAAAACGTCTGAAACAGATTGATTTCTTTATGGTTAATTATTATCAAATAAATACTGTGTATTGGCTATTATAGACCTAATATAATTTGATTTAAAGTTATTTATAATTTTATGCACAATGAATGAAAACACACCCCAAGCTCCCCAAAAGTCGAAGTGCTGAAATTTCCAGAAAAAAATAAAGGAATCGTAATTTTCTTGTTATATGCACATCTATGCACATAGTGTCCTAAATATCTGCAAAGTTTGGACGAAAGAATGTTGTGCAGCGGTTTATGAGGAACTGCGCTGACAAACTGATCATCTTTATATTCAAGATATGGCCAAAATCTAAATGTAAAAGTGCGGAAATTCCCGAAAAAATAAAGAATTCAGAATTTCCTGGTGATGTGCAAATCTAGACACACATTTTGACTCCTATAAATATCTCGAAAGTTCGACAAAACCCTGTTCAGTGGTTTATAAGAAGTTGCGCTGACCAGAATTTAATGTGAATTTTTTTTTTTTTTTACAAATATATACTTAGTATAGACATTGAACATTGCTGCGTAGGTTTAGCCTCCCCACTTTCCAAGTTGAAGTTCGAACCTATCCCCCCTCCCCCTTCCCCCACACGAAATATGATATTCGTGTTTTGGGAAAAGGACATTTCCCCTTTTTAAAGCTTCTTAGATTTTTTGAATGTATAAAAAAAATTCTTTGCACTTAGCCCCCCCCCCCCCACACACACACTTTTTTCAATTTGCTTCCGACGCCAATGCGTTTGAGAAGGTATTTAAGAAAGTTCCCAATGTACCCATTCCTTTGATGTATATTTCACGTTTCTCTGCCCCACTAAAAAGTGGGAGGGTATATAGTAATAGTTATGTCCGTCCATCTGTCTGTTACGCTTGGGGTACCCATCTCTTATCCGCAAATCCTCTTATACCACTTAGTGAAATTTACTAAAACTTTCACAGAATCTTTAGGTTTATTACATATTACCATTGTGCACCTCCTATTTTACTTTTTGATCCGACACGTATTTTGGGTTTAGCGAAAACAGCAAAATATGGACTTTGCCATTAACCATATGGGAGGCGGGGGTATCATTTAGTGAGCTCATTGCTCACAATACCTCTAGTTTCTCTTTAGATCTGGCCGTTTGGGTTAACTTCTTGTCCAAATTTGAATTATTATTCAATTTATGAAGTTTCGACATCCCGCCTGAAAAAAAATCCTTGATCTGTCCTAAGGATTAATAAATGGTACAGCAGAAAGTGCGTAGGATCTTATACCTATTATTGCCCTAAGGAATGACTACAGAGTAGAGGGAGAGAGAGAGAGTTAGTTCAATATATAAAAGAGTAAATAAAAATTATCCGTATTCAACCAGTGTCAAGAATCCCTACCCTAGCTTTTAAAATTATCTCCCAAATACTCCTACAGAAATTATTTTTATATAAAAAAAAAAAATAGCAAGACTATCAGGCAGGGATACTGAAATCTCGATAGACTCACTAGAACAACATAATTATAAAACATGTATACATTCCTCAAAATGCACATACTTTGTGGTCGGAGTGACACATTTAAAAAAATTTCAAAATTGAATTCAGCAGAGATGTATTTCTCCCAAGAATATTTAGATAACGGTCATGTCAATTATTTTTGCACGCCCCCCCGCCTAAAAATCAAATGCCTAGATGTCAATCTGAACAGGGGATGGCATTTCTTCGTGTGTTTGTGTGTTAAAGAACTTATATATATATGTACACATAAAAAATTGTATTCTTGTTAATTGCTTTTAAGATTTGAAGTAAATAATTACCGTACATCAAATTACTTGGTTTAGATTTGAGATTAGTACTAAAATAATCAGTTATAATTGACAAATGAATTTTGCGACGCAAACCAACTGCAGACTATATACATGACTTTATATAGAGTGTATATTGGAACTGCATGTTGATAGACAATTCACAATTATAGCTTATGAACAGCAGTTATAATCCCCCCCCCCCCCCCTTTCAGCAGCGCAAATACCAAATAACTTCTTTTTCCACTTGTGATATTTTCCCTGACGCAAATCTGATCAGCACGGACTAAGTGTATCGGCCTGCTAGTCTGTACGGAGTAATGACAGTGTGTTTACGTTTGAGCTTTTACGGAGTTTATTTCTTTTTTGTGATGCATATTTCAATGAATGGAATTTAGGGTGTATATCATTTGACTTGTGCATATCTTCGAACCGATGCAGTAACCTTATTACCAGGTATGGGTTATTGGGTACGTTTACAGCGTTCGAGGCGTTTTCTCGATATGCACCAATTGCATAGGGGCTGCAAATCAAAGACGTTGGTTGTTTTGTTCCATTCAAATGATATAATTTCAAAATCTGTTTGCAGATTTTACTGCTTTTTATTTCAAGTTTATTCTGCATAAATTGGCGCACTGTAAAAATATGTACGCGTGTCGTGCATCTAAATTTCTCACCATACTTGCATTTTTTTCTTTTGATTCAAATCAATAATTATTCAGAAATATGATTATTATGTTGTTTATTGTGGTTTTGAAATGTCTTGATCTTCTCATGTGTTGTCATATGCTTTACCATCGGAGATGTGCACAAGTCGATACCCAAACCAAAAAATCATTCAACTGTAACGAGCGCTTTGGGGTATATATCGTTACAATGAGACAAGGTATCTGAAAGAAATATGGTGGAATACGGCTATAGTTGGTATGAAACAAGTCGTACATAGATTAAAATATTGCGTTTTTAAGAATTCATGTCAGCTTTAAGGAAGTGGGAAAGAGGCTCGATAAATCATTTAATAGATCCCACCTTGTATCTTTGTTTGTAATGAGTGTTTTGAATTGTTGGAAAGATGTGACAATTTAATTTCATTTTAATTGCTGGGAATATTAAAATTCTTCAAAATATACTTGTGATTTCGAAGAATATTTCCTTCTTTGGGGTATGAGACCGTTGCAAGAAGCGCTGACTTTTAAGATCGACGATTTACGTCTACATTTAGGACAATATACAATAAAGAGGAATAATTTTCAAGCACATAACACGTCGTCTCAGAAGGGAACGACAGCTACCCTATAGTCCATCCCCTCTCATTCCTCCTTTACAAACTCCTGTCTAGTTTTTTTTCCAGAATGTTTTCTTCTCAATTCCTTCAGCAAAATAAAATTAAAAATTACTGTCCTTTCAAAATAAGGCAATACAGGTATTTTAAATCAAATTATGTTATCCTGCCTCCCTTCTTTGTAGATTATATATCGTTAAATCCTGTTAGCACTCCTTACACAATACTTAAAACCTCTATTGTAGGTTATTTATCTAGTATTATCAATTCCAAATGCCGTCATAGCCAAGGGGTGGAAATGGGGATGCTATTGTCTATAAA
>NW_026935570.1:0-65507 GCF_032062105.1 Saccostrea cuccullata
GTTCATCTTTACTAGAAATTAGTACCGGTAAATTAAAACTACATGCTCTATGTGTAATCTTTTTATTTAAACAAATGCGTATCTAGTAATAGTCATTTTTTGTGAATACATATATATGTATATAACCGGTATCTAATACATAAATTATTAGTATTAACAGTTTCAACCAAGGGAACAGTTTCTTTCATCATCTGAAATTTTACATTTGATTAGTGTTAATCTAAATATTTCTATTTTCGTAGAAGATTGTCAAATGGTCGAAATCTCCGTGTGAATGAAATTGTTAAACATTGAGTAAATTCTGTCCACTAAGCCGAGGTCGTTGTGGTCCTGATCAACTCATATTCATATAACTCCATGAATGCACGTCTAGCCGTCTCAAACACTACTGATGTTTCTGTACCTGTGGGATTAAAGCAGGATCTACCATCTGTAATGCACAGAAAAATAATGAAATAAGTTTGCTATTTGTTTTGTGCATGACTTACAACTATAAGAAAATATGATGAGGGCATATGAATTAATCGACATTTGTATCTTTATCATCACATATAACACCCCTACTAATGTGTTTGGAACCTTTTATTTTTCGTTGTTCTGCAAATTTTAAAACCCAGTGACTTCTGAGTAGCTCTAGCGTGAGTTAGCGAGACAACAGCGAGATAGGGTAAATTATTCAAGGAATTGTGGCTAGGAAATGACTAGCACGTGGAGACATGGTAAACAGAAATGTTATGTCGCGTTTCAGTTTTCACCACCCTATAACATGTATAATATCTAAGAAATGTTCTTCAATCGATCTCTCGTACATTCATTCAAACTTAAATAAGTAGTCTTTATGATACAACGTTCTGTCACGTAGAAAAATATTTTTGCATGGGAACCGGGACTATATTTCTGGCGTCAGATTAGCAAATGAAGCACGGACATGATTTAACTGACAAATCAGCTGAATGAGAATTGCATAAAGGGTTACTACGAATAGTAGAGGAATTTTACGTTTGAAAAAAGCAAAATTTTGTAGTAGATGAAAAGAACTTTTAAAAATTCTATATGTTCATGCTCACAATACATGAGATCCAATTTAATTGTCAAATAAACGGTGGAAGTCTATGTTTTTCAAAGTCATACTGCAAAACGATTTGCATATGTATGAATTCCTTTGTTGTACTATCGGTGAATACAATTGTCAGGTGGATTACCTGGCCAAAACACGTGATCACGAGTATAGTTATGTAAACAAAGTTTTGTCCAATTAAATGTATGAGATGCTGCTCGTTTTCCTAATCATTGAAGCGCCGGTGTGTCGAAGTAGATACAAACTACATTTTATTAAACATTTTTTTCTAGTTAGCACAAATTAAAAGCGCCCGTGACATCTTTCATAGTATCTAATCTTTGTATTTTGTTCATAAGACTTTTTTAGCTCACCTGAGCTGAAAGCTCAAGCGAGCTCTTCTGATCACATTTTGTTCAAATCATGACCCCCGGGGGTAGGGCGGGGTGACAATGGCCAATCGAATTTTTCCAAGGAATATATAGGGAAAATCTTTAAAAATCTTCTCCAGAACCATTGGGCCAGGAAAGATGAAACTCATTTGGAAGCATCATCAGCTAGTGTAGACTCAAATTTGTTCAAACCATGACCCCCGGAGGTAGGACGGGGCTACAACTGATCAAAGGTTTACATAGAAATAGGTAGGAAAAACCTTTTAAAAATCTTCTTCTCTAGAACCATTGGGACAGGAAAGATGAAACTCATGGGGAAGCATCCTCAGGTGGTGTAGATTCAAATTTGTTCAAATCATGACCCTCGAGGGTTATGGTGTGGCCACAATGAGGGATCAAATTTTGCATAAGAATATATAGGAAAAAAATCTCCAGAACAGAAAAGTTTTGTTGTAAAATTTACATGTAAGCATCTGCAATATATAATCAAATAATGTCAAGGGGGTGGGTTGGTGGGTGTAGCTAGGGGTCACAATGGGAGATCGAGTAATTTGTTGGACAAATCTTTAAATATCTTGTTTTCAAGTATGGCAAAATTATACATGTATAATGTATGCTTTATTGATATAGTGACATTCTCAGGTAATAGACCCCCCTCCCCAACAAGTAAGCTTTCATTAATACTGAGCTGATTTGTGTTTTTAAACTAGCCCATGTTCTTAGGTGAGCGATGTGGCCCATGGGTCTCTTGTTTTTATTTGCATTCCATTGACATGATCATAGGTTGACATAAACCCCGTATTCGAAGTAAAATGTAAACATGTATTTGGCGTAAACGTTGCTGTTCATTTAACGGTTAGTCAGTTGCTCGTGATAAGATCCTCTATGCGCATTTATAACAAAAGCCATATAAGGCAAACAAAAAGGTTTGTCACTGTAGATGATATTAAACATATTTTTTTTTACCAGCGTATCGGTCGCTAGTGAGTTCTAATTTTCACAGCAAAGTATGATATTGTTATTTTAACCACCCCTTTTCTGTTGAAAATCATAAAAGTCTTTGAGAAAGGTCTGGAAACACATTTTTACAGGACATGTTTTCAAAAGAAACAGATTATAGGAATTTCGAGTTTATTGCCAATTATATTTAAAAAAAACAATTCTACCCTATAACCTTCGAATAGGTCAACGTAAACCACGTATCTTGAATTTAAATAACAATAACATTAGTAGCTAGTACGAAAGCCTATTAGGATCAATCTAGAGAGAAAAAAATTAAAAGGCGTTATTACGCCTTTCCATTCCAAAAGCCGTTATTACGCCTTTCTAAAAGGTGTTATAACGCCTTTCCATTCTAAAAGGCGTTATTAAGCCTTCCAAAAGTCGTTGTTACGCATTTCCATTTTAAAAGGCGTTATTACGCCTTCCAATAAGCGTTATTACGCCTTTCTAAAAGGCGTTATTACGCCTTTCTAAGAGGCTTTATTACGCCTTTCCAAAAGGCGTTATTACATCTTTATTTTGAATACATGACTAAACATATTTAGCCCAACCGAGGTGTGGGGTTGGGGGTCGGGTGCAGAAATCTTACCTTTGGGACATGAATTTCACAATGTGATTTAGGACTAATTTCTCAAAAAATAATTTAAACAGATAACAATTAGATTTCCAAGAAAAAAAGATTTTTAAATGCGTCATATATTTTCAATGTGAAATCAACTAAGTCCTTCTTCAATACCAGACACACCTCTACCAAAGATCATTGATTTCAATTGCTCATTATATCTATGCAAATAGTTTGCCTGCTTTTTTCCAAGAAGAGAGAAAAATATCTTCAAATGACATGAATTTTAATACATGACAAGCAAAGCACCAAAATACATCTGCCTATATCGTATCTTCACAAGTAGAGTGTTGTCTTCTCTTAATACGAATGCAAACAGTTGTCAGTGAGATGTACAGGAATATAGAGAATTGCATAAAAAAAGATGGTTTTAATTAAATCTTTCATATATTTATTAACATAAAATAACGCCTTTCCATTTTCCTTTTCAAGTAGGCCAGTGGTACAAGTGCGAATGGGGTCCCCCCTACAGTGCTACAGTTTAGATATTATAATATTGTAATAACGCCTGTTAGAAAGGCGTAATAATGCCTTTTAGAATGGAAAGGCGTAATAACGCCTTTTTTTGAATGAGCGTCTTCAATACTTAGGGTACAGGCTGCCAGACTGGCTGTGTAGAGGTATCATCCCCTGGTGCCCTCTGTATTCAAGATGCACTTTATACATGTATTAGAGTACTTCCATTATTACAAGAATTTTGAATTTTTTATTTATCTTATATTTATTATTTTTATTTGTTTTTTTTTTTTTTATTATCCTGTGGTTTTCTATACTTTTGATCCAGTGTTAGACTGTACTGTGAATATGTAACAAATCCTACATTTTCATGATGATATAACTTGTGGTATTGCACTTCTCCATGTCAAACTTAATTACTTGTCATATTACACTATACATCTATAATATGCAATTGTAATCAGTGTAATCATATTGTAATAATTTGTTCATGTCCCCCGAGGGCCCTTGATTGGTGAATAAACATATATATACATGTATGTACTGTAGTGATATCTGGGCTATATTCCTGGGGTGTACAGACTTCAATCTTAGTAGCCAAGGACATTATATCATGTGCATGTATTGGTTTTAGAAAGAACTTGGGTGTACTGTTACGGGGTTCTTTTGATTTCTAACTTCTTGGAATGAAAAGATGTTGTAATTTTTATATAATTTATTGGAAGTCTATGCGTCATCAGTTGTAAACATATGGCGTCAGCAAGGCACAGCATAGATTAATTTGTCTCCTTATTCAGGATGAAAGCTATAATACATTTCCTTATTCAGGAACGTTTGCCTTATTCAGGACTTTCTATCTATGTATTTCCTTATCCAGGAACTATGGTTCTTATTCAGAACCACGCGAGCCAACCGACTAACAAATTAACAAAAATCATGGTTTATATACAAGTATAATGATCACGTGATTAAAGCGACATCTATACATTACAACAAAGAACGATAATCAAGACATAAATTAAACATTAAAAGTTATTAAACATACTGGTATTATTTATAAAATCACAAAAAGCATTATTTTAAAAGTCTCTATTTATAAAGTCCATAACACAACCCACGCCTCCTTGAGATTCGTCCCGAATCGCGAAATTAAATTAAAATAGTGTCATAATTTAAGAAGTTAATGAAATGTTCACATTATCACAGAATGTTCCTTAATGATATCAATTGAATTCGGTCCATTCCGTCTCGAAATTCGCCTCTTCTTCACGACAACTCCATCGCACTGGGTGGACGCATCACTCACGGTCGGTGTCTCTCGGTCGCACTGCACGGCGGCATCCTTCTGTAGCAATCCTGTCCTCGCTTCACAACTTACGGATGTTTGTACATGGCTGTGTGTCGCTGGTTTGTCTCTCTATGGGTTGAAGACAGGCATCGGCTGAGTGCGGCGCCGGATTGTACATGTACCATCATCCTCTGTTTTTTGCCTCGGTTTCTCCTGCTCGGCGTGTGCTGAATGTCGGCGCTCGTAATGCCTCTTCATATCGGCCATTCTTTCTGACGTATACTCACAATGGTCACACTTGATTCTTTTGTCGTGCTTTTGGCCAATATGCTCCACAAAACTTCTTCAGGACTCTGGAACATCTCGATACAAAGTGGACATTTATGCATGGCGTTTACTTTCCTTACGGTATTCTTCGTCCTCGCCATTCGACTGCAAGACTGCAAATGAGAAGGAGTGGACTGTCCTCCCTTTGATGTCTTGTCTGATTCCCTCACGTGGTACAGTTGAAAATCTTCAAAGTGTCTGGGCTTTCGGCATCGCCTTTTAGATCGGGTGGTCGTTTCGCTGTGTACCTTTTGATCTTCCGAAATTGCAGCGTCGTTACCGTCGACGTTCTCAGCGTTGAACTCAATGTACGGAGCACTAATAAGGTCAATAATAACGTCTGAAACGTGTGGTGTTTCAGTGGCATCTTGTTTCCTGAAATTTTGAGTTGTAGGTTCTTGGTAAGGGGTCGTTCTTGTCTTGTTGATTTCAAGTATTTCACACAGTTGCTGGAATAATCTCGACTCGAATTGACGTCCTTGGTCGGTATGTAGCGTTCTTGGTACACCAAATTTGGTGACAAAATTGTCTATGAATGCTCGAGATACAGTCTGTGCCTCCATATCCTGCAATGGGACGGCTTCTGCCCATTTGGTGAAGTAATCTTGAATCACTAAAATGTACGTATTTCCTCTGTTTGATGTAGGCACAGGCCCCAAAATATCCATGGCGACTCTTTCTCCAGGCTCACCGACTCCCGTTACTTGCATGGGTGCACGTGGCGTTTTACCATATTTCTTTCTCTTAGCACATTTGTAGCAGGATGCACACCATTTTCTGACATCTCTGTCCATTCCTGGCCAGTAAAACTTTTGTTTAATTTTTGTGAGTGTCTTTTGTCTTCCTAAATGCCAACCTGATGGTGCATCATGGCAATACTTCATAATCGTTGGTCTGAGGGAATATGGCACTACAGCTTGTTCTTTTTGAACTTTCCCGTTATTAGTGTACCAATCTCTATACAGAATTCCGTCTCTAATTGACAACTGGTCGAATTGAGCCCAATATGCTTTCAAGCTCACGCTACATGTCAATATTTTGTTCCAGTCTGGCTTTTTGTTATTCTCAACCCACTGCCTCACTTCTGCTATTTCTGGATCATCTGCTTGCTGTCGCTTTATATCATGCTCTGACGTTTCCATGGTAATTGCTGCAACTGGCTTCGTATTGTATTTCTTCTCTGACATAGCCTCATGATCAATCCTCGAGAGTGCGTCAGCATTTCCATGTAGCCTACCGGCTCGATGACATATCTCAAAGTCATACTCCGATAACGTATCCAGCCATCTGGCCAACTGTCCTTCTGGTTCTTTGAAGCTCATCATCCATTTCAAGGCGCTGTGATCCGTGCGTAACACAAAATGTCTGCCATATAGATATGGTCTGTATGCCTTGATAAAATGTACTACTGCCAACAGTTCTTTCCGTGTGATGCTGTACTTTTTCTCCGATTTGGTTAAGGACCTGCTTCCATAAGAGATGAATCGTTCAATTCCGTCCTTAGATTGACTTAAAACGGCGCCAATGCCCACACCAGACGCATCCGTGTCTAGAATAAATGTTTCAGAAAAGTCTGGCAGTGCAAGAATAGGTGCTGTGGTAAGTGCTCTCTTGAGATCTTGGAAAGCCGTATCACACTCTTTAGTCCATAAGAACTTCTTATCTTTGTGTGTCAGATTATGTAATGGACTAGCAACAGTGGCAAATCCCTTCACAAATCTCCTGTAGTAAGAGCATAAGCCGAGGAAACTGCGTAGATTCCCTACGTTAGTTGGTGTTGGCCAAGTTTTTATGCTCCTTACCTTTCCTGGGTCAGTTTCAACACCTTGTTCTGTTATGATATGGCCCAAGTAAGATACTCTGTGTTTGAACAAACTGCTTTTTTTTACTTCTCAGTCTAAGTCCTGCTGCATGGAGTCTTTTAAATACTGTGTCAAGTCTCTCTAAATGTTGATCAAATGTAGAACTGAACACGATTATATCGCCCAGATAAATTAAGCAGATATCCCATCTCAGGCCAGCGCAGAGAGTCTGCATGAGTCGTTCAAATGTTCCTGCCGCATTACATAAGCCAAAGGGCATTACGTTAAACTCGAAAAGTCCCCTTTGTGATGTGAAGGCGGTCTTCTGCTTGTCATGCTCGTCGACTTCTATCTGCCAATACCCACTCATCATATCTAGTGTAGAGAACCAGTTCGATCCCCCAAGAGCATCCAAAGATTCATCGATCCTAGGTAAAGGGTACGCATCCTTCACCGTTACATTGTTCAGTCTCCTAAAGTCAATACAGAACCTTAGAGATCCATCCTTCTTTCGTACAAGTACGACTGGACTAGCCCAAGGGCTTGAAGACGGTCTGATAATATTGTTTGTAAGCATGTTATAGATTTGGTCGTCAATTTCTCTCTTTAGATGGAATGGGACGCGTCTTGGCTGTTGACGAATCGGCTTTTCAATTTCCGTATTGATTTTGTGTTTGATCAAGGTTGTGTGCCCTTTATCAGCGCCCTTTTCAGCAAAAAGCTTAGCATGCCTTTACAGGAAAGATTCAGCTTGCTTTCTTTGGCTTGGCGAAAGCACAAGACGAAAGTCCACCTTTAAGCAATCGCTTAATAATATCTTAATGGTGACTTAATGGTGGCTTAAAGAAGTTAATTCCTTTAAGCCACCATTAAGCTGCAACTTACAGGTGCTTAATGTCCAAACTCCATTAAGCTACCATTTAGCCACCTGGTGACTTAATGGTCAAACCTCATTAAACTTTACGCATCTTATTTATATCGAATCTTTGAAATAACTTTTAAAGTTATTCCAATATCATTTCATTTGCACAAAATATATTTCTACTCATAATTTTGTCTCGATCGTCATTTCTATATAACATTTTTGCCATTATGCATAAACTCGGGCACTGATAACAAGTTAGCTAATAGCCACAGGGGCTTGCTCCCGCTGTCTAATCATTATTTTAAAAAAATCATTTACAGTAACAATAAAAAAAAAGACATGTTTTATCATTACCGTACATGTATATGATTTTTTTTAAATTGATAATTATTACATGCCTTGTTTTTATTATTAGTGTATATAATTTTTGTTTTAAAAAATAAATAATTATAATAATATTACACACCGGGAGCAAGCCGCTGTGAAATATCTTAATTTTTCACTACCGAAAATCAATTAATGTTTAAATTATCTTTATCCATGAACAAAAAATATATATTATTTAAAAAAAATATTTCATGTGTTATAGGCAACATTCCGCTACAGAATTCACAGGAATATAAAGTCATGTTATCATGAAAAAAATCTCTCTCTTTTTTTAATTTTTTTTTGGGGGGATACCGGTATAAAATGTTTAGTTTTCAAAGATTGACTTTAACATCATGAATAATTTGAATTAATTCGTTATATAGTTTTCAAAGATTGACTTTAACATCATGAATAATTTGAATAATTCGTTATTTTTTATATATTGCAGCGTTAAGTATCTTTCAAAATCTAGTCGGTTTTCGATGATTGCTTTTTCAAAATCGATTTTCAAAAGAACAGATTTAACATGACATCCGACCAGATTTATACACATTGGGAAACGGGGTAAGATTAACGTTTATTCCCACTTAGCCAACATTTTGAAAAATCCTATTCCCACATAGCCAACATTTTGATTTTTACACCTGAGTGATTAACAGGCTACAGTCTGTTTTCTGGTATGCATATTAATTACCTGAGAATTATTTCCTTTGGAAAATAAAAACAGTGTAAAAATATACCAACCAGAGTTAAAATTTGACTCAAAATAAATATAGAATTAAAGATAAAAAATTAAAGTTCAATAATTTAATAATGAAAAAAGTAGCAAAATTTAACCAGAGAATTAATTAATTCAAAAAAAGTAATTAATTTAAATTTATGAATAGAATATTAATATCATTTAAGTAAGAAAAAATAGAAACAAATATATTTTTTGGACCACACAGCATATTTTTATTGGAAAATAAAGAAAAACAAGTAAGTCATTTTGAAGAAATAATTATGTATAATCATGAAAAATGGTTGTGTTTTTACTAGTAAAAGTGCTTGTACATAACATTACCGATACACAAGTTAAGTATATAATTATTTTATAAATGATTATAATTGAATGTTTTTAAAGAATCTTCTAAACTAGATCAGCATAATTATCATCAATAATTTACAGAATCAAAAGCTTGCAAATTTTGAGATCTTAATTGTTTTCTGGACTTTCCATTAAAAAAAACACCATCAAAAAAAAAAAGAAAGAAAGAAAGAAGGAAGAAGAAGAAAATGGCTAATCTTCAGGTGCAAGTCAACTTTCTCAAGAACGGCAGAGGAGGATTCTATCTTCTTCAAGTATTCCGTGAGGACAACACGCAACGACCGAACATATTGGAGATGCGTAGACCGACAGTGTCCAGCTACAGTTGTGACAGTGAACAACATCCTTGTGTCTTTTGGTCGGCCTCACAATCATGAAGGGGACTTCATTGGCTTGGCAGCAGAATCCTTTGTCAACAAAGTGAAGAAGAGATGCAGAGAGGAAGCAGCACCCATACCATCCATATATGACGAAGAGTTAGGAGCACTCCGGAATGCCGACTGTGATGACACTGTGATAGACATGATTAGAAAGATCCCCACCTTTCAATCCTGCAAGTCTGTGTTGTACCGGAGTCGAGGGAAAATGATGCCCAAACTGCCTACCACACAAGAAGAAATCGATATCCAGGATCCTTGGACACAGACCTTAGCTCGTGAGAGATTCCTTTTGTGTGATGATCGAGATGAAGCAGGGAACAGAATCATTGTGTTTGCCACTGATGACAATCTTCAGAGACTTTGTGCTGCTACAACTGTGTTTAGTGATGGGACTTTCTACTCCTGTACAGCTCTATTACTCAGCTATACACTCTGCATGCAGAAGTTGATGGGACAGTTTTCCCTCTTGTGTTTGCCTTGCTTCCCAACAAGACTGAAGCAACTTACAGACGTCTTCTTTCCCTGTTGAAAACCGCAGTCAACGAACGCCTCTTCGTGCTTACACCTGAACACTACATGATTGACTTTGAAGTGGCAGCCCGAAATGCAGTGAAAGAGAACTTTCCCAACACGACCATCCGGGGATGCTTTTTCCACTACACACAGTGTATTTGGAGGAAAGTGCAAAACTGTGGACTGACAACAGAGTTCAAAGAGAATGAAGACTTCCATAGACTCGTGAGAAGGGCCGCCGTCCTGCCTCTTGTTCCAGCTCCCCGTGTTGAGGACATGTGGTTCCAAGCCTTAGAGGACCATGATGACAACACCGCCGCTGTGATACGATTCAAGGACTACGTGACCAAGTCCTGGGTTGAAGGGCATCTTGACATCTCAAACCATTTTGATCACGACGGACATAGAACCACCAACACAGTTGAGGGATGGCATCACAAGTTCAACAGAATGTGCAGACGTGCCCATCCAAACATCTTTGTATTCATCGAGATGCTCCAAAAAGAACAGGCGGCAAATGAGGCAAAGATCATCCAGATTACAGCAGGAGGAGTCGTGCGTCCCAAAAAGAGGAAATACCGCCAGCTGGATTCACGTCTCCAGCGTCTCAAGGAGAGACTGCGTCAAGGAAAAATGGACATAGTGGCCTATGCTGACGCAGCCTCACATCTCATTCATTTTGAGTGACAATATGCAAGTGATTGTGGTGAAATAATGTAGAAACTAGATTTCATTTATGTGAATATTGATTGTGAATCCATTGTTTGTTTTATTTATGTCTTATTAATTGCTGTGAGATGTGGAAACAAAAACTCATAATAAAATATTATAACTTTACACAAGCGTTTTTCTTGAAGGTTATATTTGAAATATAGTAATAAACATGGTAAATGTATCTCTAAAAAATTTAATTTAAAATCAGTTTCATAATTATTTTTCCAGGATGAATTTGAAGTATAGTAGTACATATGCATGTACGAGGGTTGATCCAAAAGTTCGTGGAATTTCTTTCTAAAATTTTATCGTGATTTGATGAAATCAATCAACAGGTATATTCATAAAATAGAGTCATATTGCAACAATATTGGAAAATTTCACCACTTTCCAAATACCAATAAGATCACACGAGCTTTCTGAAAATGTATAGTTGGGAAACCAGGGGTAGACTTCGACGTAACGTCAAGTTAGATATGTCACGTCACGTTATAGAAGCATCTCGCCCAAATGTCCAATTAAAATACGTAATTCTACAAAATGCTGCCCTTTTCTCCATTCTTTTCTCTAAAAAAAGCCAGAGTATCCTCTTGCACCAACTTATCTCCATTTTTTACTCATTTTTCAAAAAACTACCCATCTTTCCATATGATGTTCCAATTTCAGTAACAATGCCAAGAACAGTACGACAGCCGACAACGTCAATTAACACATTTAATTTGTCTAGGGGAATACCTACTTTGAATAGAGCCTCTAAAAAGCGACCACATCTTTAATCAACGTCCATGGAAGTTCTATTTTTCTTAAACTTCTTATGCCTCTGGAAAACAGTAACTAAATGCTTTTTTCCCAAGCCTTTGTCAATAATATACACGTTTAAGATAGAGTGATCCCGGGATTTTTACAAAACGTGTTACTTGACCGAAATTTGACGTTATCTAACAACTTAAAGATGAACAATAATCCATTAACTTATAAACTAAATATCCAGTAAAATCAGTAAAACTCTAACACAAATGTTTGTAAAAGATCAAACAATCGTAATAATGACAGAGTTTTCGTGTTATATACCACATAGGGCAGTTTGATTCTTATTTCAATTTCTTAATTAAGAATTCAAATGATAATAAACGCGTTAATGTCTCCCCCGCATATCCAAACAACCGTTTCTTTGGCAACTGCCATAAAGTTACTATCAAAGATATTTAAAATGTTTTTTGATTTAAAATATTCATCAAGTGTCTGTATTTTCATTTGTAATTTTCAACGAATTCCACTGAAAAATAAATAGAATATGAAGAAATTCCACGAACTTTTGGATCAACCCTCGTATCTCTTAAAAATAAATTAACTTAGTTTTCATATTTGTAATTCCAGATGAAAAAAAATCAATGTAAGCATTTATCATTTTAGGTTTACATCAATGTCCAGGTATAATTAAATATAATTCTTTAGAGAAAGAGAATTTCTTATTTATTTTATATTTGAAATAAGAAGACATCTAAAATAGTTTTTAAAATAATGAAATATTTCAAAAAACCATAGTTTAAAATTAAAAAAAAATATTTAATATTTTCATATGAACAATTTAATATTTATGAGAAGAAAACAATTAAATATTTTATATTATCCTAATAAGCATTATATACTATTTATTCAGCATATAGCTAAAACAGACTATAGCCTACCTGTAATTTATTTCTTTTGTTCTCCATCTGCACCCCATTCCCACTTAGCCAACACCGACTTACCTGTGTTTTACCTGTATTTTTTCAAAATGTTGGCTAAGTGGGAAGACACCAGATTAACAGATTAACAGTCTACAGTATACCGACTTGTTAGACAATAGACCTTAATTAGGTGTCCCCCCGTCCCCGGTGTACCACAATCTCCTATGCAGAGTTGTCGTTCGTTCCTCTCTCAGACACCTCTGCAATGGGCTCACGTCAAAATTTTTGACATAACGTATAAAACGTGATATTTGCAGGATTGTTTCAAATTAAATGGATAGTTCTGGATTTATTTATAAATATCTATCTCAAAACTCAGACATAAGCATAGAAAATGAATTATAATCAATTAAAACAAACGCACTATTTCTCGTGTTTATCACTGTGATATACGCGAGCAAACGACAGAGGTGAATGTATGAGCCGATGGTAGAGAGTGGGTGTACCAGTGAAAACTAACAGGAAACTATACATACACAACGTACACTGACAGATTTTGATGATCAATTATTTTTACAAAATTTAAATTTAACGCAAGCATATCACAAATGAAAAATTATGATTCATTGTAAAAGGACAATTATTTTGATACCCATAATGATACAAAAAGAATATAAACTGAATATGATATTCTAAAAAATGTTTTTGTAAACATAGCCAGGTAACTCTTACGCGAGGATTGTCACTAAATTTTAGACACAAAAAGCGTTAATATCTGCCGCATATTTAAAAAAAATCATCTTCCTTTCCCGATGATAGTTTTTTTGTGTTTTGTCTATAATTAATTTACATTTCAATCATGATTTATTGCTCACATGTATTCATAAGTCTTCGAATAACGATGATAACAGAGTGAAGAATTCATTACAATCTAAACATGCTAAATGCCGAACTCAACGGTTTAGAAATATTAATATGATATAAGCCTTTTAAAAAGATCCAGAAATAAAACTGTTTATAGTTTGATTGATAAATCAATTCAAGACTTTGGAAACGTTCAACAAAAAATAAAAACTTTTACAAGTCCAAAAAAATTTTGTGAAAAATAAAGGTTTAATATTTCACAAGAGAAGTAAGAGCGGCGGTAGCCTCGTGGTTAAGGCGGTGCCCCCAGAATCGGAAGGTCATGAGTTCGCGCCGTGCTTGTGGCGATTTTTTTTTTTTTTTTTTTTGAATTTTGAATTCATTCTTTTTACTTATTTTTACCAAATCAAGATATGTGTGAACTCGACATATATATATTTTTTGATAAAATTTCACTATAAAAGTAATTTTTCACCCATAAAAACAGTATTATCAACTGCGTAATGGTGGCTTAATGGTAGCTTAATGGAGTTTGGACATTAAGCACCTGTAAGTGTGCCTTAATGGTAGCTTAATGGTTACTTAATGGTGGTCTTAAAGCTACCATTAAGGACCTTTAAGCCACCATTAAGCTACCATTAAGCTACATTTAAGCACCATTAAGGACTTTGAAATGGCTTAATGGTAACTTAATGGTGGTGTAAATGTTACTTAAAGGTGATTAATGGTGACTTAATGGTGACTTAAAGACAACCATTAAATCACCATTAAGGACCTATAAGCCACCATTAAATCAGGCTTAAAGGATGTGTTTCATCTTGTGAAGATTCTCTGCATCATCTAGCAAGTTTTGAATGTGGCCAGGTAGACGCGCACTTTGCGTTGTCTCTTCATTGTTTGAAGGTAATGTAGTTCTTATTGGCTCAAATACCCCTGCAACTGTCCCTTTATATACAACCAATGGATCATCATGTATATTGAGGAGCCTTAATGGAACAGCACCGCCAGTGTCTGCAGATACCAGTGATCTGCCCATCATGGTTTTTGTCTTCTGGCTAAAAGTCTGGCATGGTTCCACCATCCCAAATAATGGTAATGGTCTCTTGCTGTCCCGATTTATCACATTTCCCATAACTATGCACTCACTTCTGGCTGGTATAACTGAAGTTTCATTAAGCGAAACTCTGCAACATTGCATATTTTGCTCCAAATGAACATTTATCACTTCGTATTCGAACTTCAGGGTCATTGATTTAAGGTCCAGCATACATTTATGCTCAATCATGAAGTCTAGTCCTAAAACTCCAGATCCTCTAATTGCTGCTAAGACTGCTTCATGTTTTATAATCTTCTCTCCTATTCTAAATTCAAAAATTGTCGACCCTTTCGTTTCTAATGTCTTGCCATCTGTTAAAGTGAGTACATGGCGTGTTGCTTGTAATTTTGGCTGACTTGTCGAAGGAATAGCATCATATGCTTCATAAGATACTATTGTAACAGAAACTCCAGAGTCTACTATGAAATTAGCGTCTACTCCATTTACATTGGTCGGGATATAGAGTCCAGAGTCTATTGATGTCAAGCAACCGCTCCTTATCTGGCAGGTTGGTACTGACGACTGGTCTGATTTCTTCTGTGTTGACTCTTGCTCATTATAGGCCTTTTTCTGTCTTTCTCTCTGTGGACACTCGCGGCTTATATGTCCCTTTTGATTGCAAGTAAAACGAACGATGTCATTTCTTGATGTTCGTTTGCCACCCTTACTTCGCTGTACTTGACTCCTCCATTGCAGCTGCTGTTGCATAAGCTGCTTCAATTCCTGGAGCTCCGACTTGAGTTTCTCGAGTTTTGTGCATTTGTCATCATTCCGCTTACTACAGTTTTCTGTATCTACTTCTCTTACCATCTTATTCCATTTACCGGTTCTCTTTTCTTCTGCTCTCATACACGCATCAAGCTCCACTGCAATCTGTAATGTTTGATAAAAGGTCACAGGCCGTGCACGCAGAATTTTCAAACGGACTTCAGACTCTGTCAGCAAGTTTAAAAATCTGTCTTTTGCTAACGTCTCTAACACCTCTTGTGGCGCCTTTGGGTAAGCCAAGGTGACTAGTTGTCTAACTGCTTGACCCAGCTCCAACAGTGATTCACCTGGTTTCCTCTGTCTCATTCGGAGCTCTGACTTGTATAGCTCTTCAATATTTGGTGGTGCAAATCGCTTTTCGAGTGCACTAACAAGTTCTTTGTAATTATCTTTCTTTTCTGAGCTTAAATTACTTAGGACTTGTTGTGCTGCGCCTCTTAGACTTACTGCCAAGAAAAGACATCTCTCTTTCTTGTTCCATTCGTTTAGTTCTGCGCAGTACTCAAAATGAACTTTTGAAATCCATCCATGGTGATGTGTTATCTTTGGCCTGCGAAACTGTACACCTTTAGATATGCCTGGCGGTGAATCACGGTTTCTTTCTGCGTGTGCCAACTCTCGATCAGTACTTTGATATCTCTCTGCAGATTTTGCCTTTGTCTCGGCGGCAATACCTTTGCCTATACTCTCTTCGCTTGATCTTTCTACCGCTTTGGCGTCTGTCACCTTCTTGAAATCTTCTTGTAATCGTACAACTTCATTTAATGTCGCTACTAGATCTTCCTGTAACATTTCTATAGATTGCTTATTCGTCTGTACTGTTACATCTTCTTTCTTGTCTTGATTACTTGTAGATAATTTAAAAGATGTCATTCGTCCTGATTTTGTCTTTGACTTCGCTGAGATTGGATATCCATTATCCTAATATTCTGTTGGATCCAGGAACGATCCGTCCAGAACCGGCGTTTGACCTCTTGATCCAAGTATACCTCTCGGCGTACGACTATCATGCAGCGTGTGCAACATGCTCGCACCTCTTTGCGAACGCATTTCCTCAGGCAAACGCGCATCTTCACTTGGTCCCTTGCCCGCAAAATAAAGATTCTCAAAATCCCATGATAACCTTGGAGGACTCTCTTCTTCCACCGTCTTAACATCTGCGGTATCTTCAATGCCAGAGTCGCGCATTGGTTTCCGTCTTGTGCGCCGCTTCGCTATATTACTCCAATTCTGTTTTTCTTTTTCTTCGCCTCCCGATGCCATTTTGTATCAAGGCTGATTGTTTCCATTCCCGACGCTGCCACCAATTGTTAAGGGGTTCTTTTGATTTCTAACTTCTTGGAATGAAAAGATGTTGTAATTTTTATATAATTTATTGGAAGTCTATCCGTCATCAATTGTAAACATATGGCGTCAGCAAGGCACAGCATAGATTAATTTGTCTCCTTATTCAGGATGTATAATACATGTATTTCCTTATTCGGGAACGTTTGCCTTATTCAGGACTTTCTATCTATGTATTTCCTTATCCAAGAACTATGGTTTTTATTCAGAACCACGCGAACCAACCGACTAACAAATTAACAAAAATCATGGTTTATATAAAAGTATAATGATCACGTGATTAAAGCGACATCTATACATTACAACAAAAATGATAATCAAGACATACATTAAACATTAAAAGTTATTAAACATACTGGTATTATTTATAAAATCACAAAAAGCATTATTTTAAAAGTCTCTATTTATAAAGTCCATAACAGTACTAACCGGCGTCGAACTGAAACAGGAAATTGACTTGTTCTCCATCTTCGTAATAAATAAGTGGTATGATGTCATACCAAGGAGCTGTAAAACGTATGATACAAAGTTGATCCGGGACGTCAGGGAAATGTACTCGAATACGTTTTCTTGGACCATGCCATAGTATACTACCAGAGGTGCAAGTCGTATTCTTTGTTTGTATATCCTGAGTTAGAGGATCGTGATATCCCCTTTAACAATAGACATAAATAATCTTAACTATTTTACTTACATATAAAATTTCAATTTAAATAGAACACGTGTTACGTAAAAAAGTTACTTTATTAAACACTTTTCAGTATAAACAGTCAAAGAACAGGATTCATTTACAATTGAAGAATATATGAATATAATGACGAAAGTATATCGTTTAAACCTGATATTTTTTTAATTAAACAATAGATTTTTTTCATAAATATGATGTGGACAACCTAAATATACAGCTGTACTCACCAAAACTCGACCGTACATAAATCACGGTTCCCTAAATGAAATAAGTGAAATGCTGTAGAAAATCCAGCTAGAATTAGCAGGGAGACGGTCGTATACAGCATACTTGACAATAAGTCCGAATTACACTCGGTGATATCAGATAAATAACAAGTTGACGATAATCTGACTTTTTATCAATTTATCATCGGGTTAAACTATTATTTGATTTAAAATTTGTTTACTGTTTATGTATTAATATAACTGCATGTGTATCGGGTACGATGTCATGTATTTGAAAATAATGATTAAATCAGTCTTTGTATGTCAGTTAAAGTACTTTTATTTTCAAAAGTTTCCTCCTTTCATCTTCCGTTTGTCATATACCAAAAAATTTATTGTTTGGACATATGTTATATTATTGTGATAATTAAATTAATACATTAAATAAGTTGAAGAATACTAACATAGTATAAATGAGATTAATCTCAAGAACCACTGGACCAGAAAAGCTAAAATTTATATAGAATTAGCATCCTAAAGTACATGTACATGCAGTGTAGATTCTAAATTGTTGAAATCATGACCCCTTGGGGGTATGGTGGGGCCACAATAGGTCACAAAGGGGTACATCTGGTAAAGAACAGCACAGCCAAAGCTACTCAGGCACCGATGTGGCCCATGGGCCTCTTGTTGGTATTTTTCATTAATTTGCCTATAAGTGAGCACATTTTTATTCCATTTAAGGACAGATGATACCAACTTTTGTTTAAAAAAATGAATTAAATAACAACTTCGGTCATGTTTAAATGAGTAAAATGAATAACTTTCACCGCAGGTTTTTGATTTTTATACCCCCCGCAAACGAAGTTTTGGGGGGTATATAGGAATCACCTTGTTCGTACGTCCGTCCTTCCGTCCTTCCGTCTGTCCAGCTGTCCGTCTGTCCGTCTTTTTTACGGAGGAACATTAGAATCTACTACTCCACACAAAGATTGCCCATGACGTAAGAATGTGTCATGACCTTGACCCAAGGTCATTTGGGGAAGTTCAAGGTCACTGGAAGAAAAATTTCATAATTCGTGTCCGGTTCATATCTTTCTTATGGATAAACTTGGTGGGTTCTAATTTCACACAAAGATTGCTTGTAACTTAAGGGTGTGTCATGACCTTGACTCAAGGTCATTTGAGGAAGTTTAAGGCCACTAGAAGAAAAAAATTCATAATTCGTGTCCGGTCCATATCTTTCTTATGAATAAACTTGGTGGGTTCTAATTTCACACAAACATTGCTTATAACTTAAGGGTGTGTCATGACCTTGAACCAGGGTCATTTGGGAAAGTTAAAGGTCACTGGAAGAAAAAAATTCATAATTCGTGTCCGGTCCATATCTTTCTTATGGATAAACTTGGTAAGTTCTCATTTCACACAAAGATTGCTCACTACCTAAGGATGTGTCATGACCTTGGGTCAAGGTCATTTGGGCAAGTTCAAGGTCAGATTGCACATAACTTAGGAGTGTGTCATGACCTTGACCCAAGGTCATTTGGGGAAGATCAAGGTCACTGAAAGAAAAAAATTCATAATTTGTGGCCAGTCCATATCTTTCTTATGGATAAACTTGGTAGGTTTTCATTTCACACAAAGATTTCTCCTGACCTAAGAATGTGTCATGACCTTGGGTCAAGGTCATTTGGGGATGTTCAAGGTCACTGGAAGAAAAGTTCTATAATTCGTGTCTGGTCCATATCTTTCTTATGGATAAACTTGGTTAGTTCTCATTTCACACAGAGATTGCTCAGTACCTAAGGATGTGTTATGACCTTGGGTCAAGGTCATTTGGGTAAGCTCAAGGTCACTGGAAGAAAAATTTTATAATTTGTGGCCAGTCCATATCGTTTTTTATTACGGAAAAACTTGAATCTACTACTTCACACAAACATTGCTTTTGACCTGAGGTTGTGTCATGACTTTGAACCAAGGTCATTTATGCATGTTCAAGGTCACTGACAGAAAAAGTTCATAATTCGTGTCTGGTCCGTATATTTAGTCTAATTTCTTTATTAGGCTGCACGTTCGTTTCATTTATAAAAAATATAATGAGCAATTACATTTGCACTAAAAATGTTTTAGCATTTTTATCTTCTCTTAGATCCATAAAATATTCATGATTTAGCAATTCTGAAAAACCCAGCGTGGGGTATATTGTCCCGTTTGGACAGTTCTAGTTTATTCAAATTTTCACAAAAAATAGAATTTGAAGTGAGAAATGTTTGTACAGATTAATAAGCATGGTTTCAGAAGGGCAGACTTTTGAACATCACAGAATTTTACAATTTCTTTATATTCTAGGAATTTATTATTTGCATCAATAGCAATGAAATTAGGCTAAAAAATATATACCAATCCAGGCATCCATTTTTTTGCATCATCTGTCCCTAAGTATGATGAACACCCAGTATTGCTTCAATATTTGCATGGTACAAAGTTTGTATTGATAACAGGACAAAGGTTCTCTCATGAACTAGCCACATATTCATATCAACATTTACTATTACACATGTATTGTAATTAGAGTTCTCATAGAGTTGTCTTCTCCAGACTTGAGGTCAGGCAGCATTAAGAAACAGGTCAATCTTGTTTTCTATATGATATTGCAATCACAACTTCAGGGGTCTTTCCGACTAGCGGAAAAAAAGACTCGAATGTATATGGTAGACGCCATGACAACCCTCCCTTTTCATGATCTTTGAAATAAATGCATGGAGACCTTTTATCTGTGGAATATGGAGTTTAACTTTATTTAATGTACATGTAATGATATTACCTAAATAAATACCCTACAAGGGACTTCTAACTCCGTCTATCCTATATATTTGAATAAACAGGAAATGTATAAAATTTTAAGATCCGGTAATGTTAATACATTCGAGGTACTTTTCCGATCTCTGACGGAAAGACCCGAGATGATGCAATTGTATTCATGATATTGTTGACTATTTTTGTATGAAGGAATTATGCAACCAAAAACACGACTTTGTTTTAATGTTTCTGAACACCCATGATTGCTTCAATATTTGCATGGTACAAAGTTTTTTTTTTAGCTCTACTGGTCAGAGACCAGAAGAGCTTAATATGCGATTGTAAGGTGTCCGTCGTCCGTCCGTCCGTCTTGCTGTCCGTCTGCCTGTAAATAATTTTTCAAAATGCAACTCCTCCTACAGTTTTGGTTTGATTTCAACATGTAACTTGGCACACAAGTAGACTACACTAAGATACATAATTTAGTGCATCGGTTTTTGATTTCGATGAACGGTGTTGCCGTGGTAACTAAAATAGAAATTTCTGTGAAATTCCTCTAAAACGCTACTCCTCCTATTACCAGTACTTTACGTAATTTGGCTATTATTTTAGGTTGCAATCTCCCATTTCTATTTTTCTTAACTGCAGAATAGCATTGTTCATATAATGTCTCTGTATATTGCTGTTGAAGTTGACATTCAGTGAAATAAGTGTACAAATGTGTTTCCTTCTTGTAAATGATTCAATGTGATTAATTCTGTTACCTGAAAATGAATATTTTGTGTATTCCGTTTATCTGCGGAGGAAAATTATCTCAGAATTATTTTAATATGCATTTATGATTTTTGCAGAACTATTCAGCTTACATTATGAACATACCTCTTTCTTTTAAAGAATGGGCATTTATTTATTCAGTTCATTCTGTAAATTAAAATGTGATAAATATTGATGCTTGCAAATCAAAAACATTTTCAGAGAGAGCTTGCTGCGCTTCAAAAACTACAGATCTGTTTAAAGTTATGAATTTAACTACACTTTAAGCTTGAATTAAAAATCTAATATGAGGAAATAATCTCGTCGTGATATTTACAGATTGTTATGTGTAAACATGCACAAAGGGTATAAAATTATTAACTGTTTTTACTTGTTGAATTTGAAATGAAACTTTGATTCATCATAACTTATTTCTTTAATTAAACAATCAAACTTTTAAGAACTTCAGTGAGGTAAACTATTATATATATCTCTTTATTGACCTAAAATCAAAATATTATTACTGCAAGTCACAGATTTCAAGAGAGAAATTTTTAGGTCACCTGAGTAAACTCAGGTGACCTATTGCTATGGACAGGTCGTCGTGCGTCGTGCAGTGTGTGTTAACATTTGAACATTTTCAGCTTCTTCTCTGCAACCACTGAACCAATTTCAACCAAAACTGGCATAATGCATCTATGGGTAAAGAAGAACAAAAATTTTGAATTTCATGATCCCTACCCCTTGGAGCCTGAGGGGTGGGGCCAAAAACGCTAAAATTAATGCAATCTTTAAATATCTTCTTCTTTACTCCTGCGCACCAAACAGTCAAACTGTTAGCATAATTGTAATAAGCATTGAGTCCTCTACCAAAATTGTGAAATTCATGGCCCTGGGGTCAGAGGTTCTAATGCTAGGGCGGGGCTAAAATGAATACATAGTAAAATGCAGTATTTCTTTGAAAATCTTTTTCTCTGCTTCTTGGTATTAAATAAAACAATAAAGTACAAAGTTATGATGAGCAAGAGTGCCTCTTCCAAAATTGTGAATTTTATGGCCCCAGGGTCAGGGGATCTGGTGTTAGGGTGGGGCTCTATTGATTATGTGGTGAAAATATATTAAATCTATGAAAAATTTCTTCTCTGCTTCTGGGTATTAAGCAGATGAACTACCTATACAGTTATAAAGAGCAAGGGCCCTTTTTCTAGAATTGTGGATTTCAAGGCCCCAGGGTCAGGGGTACCATAGGGGGGGCTCTATTGATTCTATAGTCAAAATGCATTAATTTTTTGAAAATCTTCTTCTCTGCTTCTGGATATTAAATAAACTAACTAAGTACATAGTTGTTATGAGCATTAGTGCCTCTACCAAAAATTTTGAATTATTTGGTCTCTTGATCAGGGGTTCTGGTGTTAGGGCGGGGCTCTATTGATTATATAGTGAAATACATTAATTCTTTGAAAATCTTCTTCTCTGCTTCTTGGTATTAAATAAAACAACTAACTACATAGAGATGACTTCTACAAACAAACAAACCATGCATATATAAACCTAACATAGATTTTGATACTAGTATACATATGAGACAGGTTTTCAAAAAAAATAAATAATAATAAAATTTGATACCACAATAAATGAAAAATGATAACTTAGTGGAAAAAGGTTATATTTTGTATAATTTTATTTATTCAATGTGCATGTTTATTGTCTTATTTTGAATTACAAGAAAGCTTCTTAGTGGTAAAACGACTTCATCCAAAAATGTTGGCTTTGTCATTGTAAAAGTTTAAGATTTCTTATCATCATTTTGATCTTTTATCAACCATGACTTTAAATCAGTGTGCCTGACATGTATTTCAAATTTAAATAAAGATAACTCTCAGTGGAGTACGACATAGGTTCCACTTATTAAATAATTTGCCTGCCAATCAAAATAAGTTTTCCTGGGTGTCGGGCCATGCTATTTGTCTAGCCCTGTGTAGAGTGTTCTCTTTATATTTCCAGAAAAGCAGTAGCTGCCCAATATCAGAACTCTACAGCAGTGAACAGTATAACAGTGGACCAGAAGAACACCACGGGGCCGGTGAATGGGGACGAATGTTATTCCTGGAGAACCACTGGGTGTTCCTTCGGGGACAAATAACAAAAAAAAAACTTCTTGATATTCAAGAGGTCAAAAATCGAAAGCAATTTTTCTTGCAGTAAAGACATTAGATCTATACCATACTGGTACACTGCACTAAAGTTCACCTTTAAGCAATGAAAAAAAATCAACATGGCAAAATACTAGTAGATTGAATTTTAAAAAAATAATAATATTTTTCTGAGATCTGAAAAGATTATTATTTTGGGTTCCTGGAACTTTGATTGTTTTTATTATAATTTTGTTTTTGAATATTGTATGCAAAACTATTTTATGGGCAAAGTTTGTATTGATAACAGGACAAAGGTTCTCTCATTTACTAGTCACATGTTTATATCAATATTTACTATTATACATGTATTTGTAAACTAGAGTTATCCTAGAGTTGTCTTCTCCTTGCTTGAGGTCATGCAGCATTAAGAAACAGGTCAATCTTGTTTTCTATATGTTTCAATTTTTGCGTGGTGCAAAGTTTTTATATGATGTAATTAGTAGTAGAATTTTTTTTTAAAATCTTATAATTAGTTAATATGCAGGCATTGAACCTGATTTTTTCTGCTTTAATTAAAAAAAAAAGTATATGTAGGTTGTTGGAGTTATTTTGGGGTTGGGGTTGGGGGTTGGGGTTGGGAAAAAAAAGATATATTAGAAATTTATTGGAAATTTATCCTCATTTAGATATTGAGATGATTTTATTACCAGTAGTTTATGTAATTTGGCTATTTTAGGTTGCAATCTCCGATTTCTATTTTTCTTAACTGTAGAATACCACTGTTTATATGATGTCTGTATAATGCTGGTGATGTTGACATACAGTGATATAAGTGTACAGATAGGCTTCCTTCTGCAAATGTTGAAATGTGATAAATTCTGTCACCTGAAAATGAAAAAACTCCACACGTTTTGTGTATTCCGTTTATCCACGCAGGAAAATTATCTCAGAATTATTTTAATATGTATTTATGGTTTTTGCAGAACAATTCAACTTACTTTATGAGCATACCTCTTTTTTGAAGAATGTGCATTTATTTATTTAGTTCATTCTGTAAATTAAATTGTGAAAAATATTGATGCTTGCCAATTCAAAAACATTTTCAGCAAGAGCTTGCTGCGCTTCAAACAACTACAGATCTGTTCAAAGTTAGGAATTTAATTACTGTTTAAGCTTTGATTTAAAATTTGATATGAGGACATAATCTCGTAGTAATAATTACAGACTGTCACAAATTGTATTCCGTTATGTATAAACATGCACAAAGGGTATAAAATAATTAACTGTTTTTATTTGTTTGTGAATTTGAATTGAAACTTTACACAATCAAGATCTTCAAAACTTTAATGATGTAGAATAAACTTTCATGATGTAGAATGTAATACATGTCTTTTTTATTGACCGAGCATCAAAACATGCTTTTATTGTAAGTCACAGGTTTTGATAAAGTCTTCAAAAGAATTTTGTTTTATTGTGCCAATTCAATAAGAAAATTAAAGAAATCTTGTTAGTTTTGTGGATTTAAAAATATGCTATTTTCGGAATTCTTTCTAAAATAATTTTCAATACTTCCTTTACTCTGTAGTATTAATAAGTGGAATTTTCTTCGGATGCATCAGTACTAGTGATGTAGTAAGTGACTGGAACTTTAGTGAACTCTCAAATATTACAGACAAGCTGCTATGTCACTTATTCCACTTTTCTGGCCGCATTATTGTAGCTCTCTGAGATAGAAAATGTGGATGTTTATTCCATATTTCTGATATGTCTGTCCAAAATTTTATTTCTTGGAGAGCTAAATGTGCAATTTTTCCAGTTTCAAATAAATGTAAAGTCCTTGAAAATGTTAGAGACTAAAAGGAAAATTTTTCATGTATTTGAACACTTAAGAATTTTAGCATGAAAGGTAGTTAAAAAGATTGGATATCATTTTATTATGCTTTTCCAAATTTTCAAGATAATTGTTAGACTTGGCCAAAATTTGCTTAAAGTATGTGACATGTAAGAAAGTTTTGGAACTTTGTTGATATTTGTCTGTTATAAGTTGTACAAAGGTGCAGGTGTTTTTATGAGAGATGTACATGTAAAATATTTATTTCTCAGAGTGGACATCTTCCATGAAATACTTAGTTCAAACTGGTAATGGAAACCATTTTTATTTTTTAAAAATGTGTATCAAACTTTTATAAAGTAAAGTGAGAAAAGAAAATATGTTGATGAATATATATGACACATATTAATTTTTGTTTGCTTAGTTAATGTTATGTTGCCCATTAAGACAGTCACAAGAGCACAAGTGATACAGGAGTTTTAAACTCTCATCAACAAAATGAAGATATTTCAATGTTATCCCCATCCCCTTCCCTGGCTTTGGTGTCCCATTTAAAGTTTAAAGCGCACATTTACTAGAAAAAAATAACGTTAATTACAACTACATGAAATATGAGTAATTTTTATTTAAACATAAAAGTACCTGAAATCATTATTTTTGTAATTTGTAATTTTTGTAACCTAAATTATCTTAATCCATACATCTTTACAAACAAAGGAACTTTTTTCATCAATTGGAATTTTACATTTGATCAACTGTTAATCTGGATATTCCATTATCATAGAAGATTGCCAAATGGACGAATTGCTTTGTGAATGACTTTGTTGAACATAGACTGCAGTCTGTCCACTAAGCTGAGGTCCCTTGCACATGTACTCATTACTATAGTCTTATAGTGGAGTTATCAAGCTTAGTGTTGATGGCCTTCCACATGCAGAGGTTAAATCTACTGTATTTTATGTTTAAAGACCCATTTTTTTTACCGTACGGTTACCAAAGGAGGGGGAGTGGTCTAAGAAACAGCGGTGTTATTTACTTGAAGACCCCCAATACTCAAAATGTCAAAAGTCTATATATAAAACGTAGCATTACACAGGAAGTCTGTCTTTGGTAAATCAATTTTATCAATACGTGTTTCGTGTCTTATTTTGAGTGAAAATAATTTAAATAATCTAAATATTTCAATATAAAATTTATTTGTAAACAAAAAGCTTTCATTGACCATATTGTTATCATTTGAAGAAAAAAAAGAATCAAGAAATATAGTTTTAAATTTAAATATTAAAAAATTGTAAAATTAAAAATTAAGGAATAGATAAAAAGTTAAAACTATAGATATTCCATTTTGTAGTAATTTTAGTGGACAGATAGGTTTTCCAAGGACTATCTACATGCAGATATCTTGGACGCCATATCGTTTACAAGTATCATACTTCCTTGAAAATTGAAAACAAATGTTTATGAAGTCAAATCTTTAAATCATCTACTGTGAATTTTTAAAAAAATAAAATAACCTACACTGTTGTAATTTTTAGCCCGCGTGTACACAAGGCGGGTACATAAAAGTGTTTGACGCGTGACCAGGTACCAGGGTAATTGTTTCAAAACACGCAAATTCAGATTATCAGGTAGCAAAGGTGGCTGGTCTGTCAATCATCAGAAGCTATTGTTTTTCAATGATTCACAGGAGGTAAATTATTGATCTTGAATAGGGTAGAGGTCCATATATTCCGAACTTGTAAACAACAGTTAACCCGAATATCACAGGTACACTTAGTGAAACGTAACAATATTTATACAAGCTTTAGGTGGCAGGGGATAGTTTTTTAAGCTAAACATTTGCTGAGGGGATACACATATACATGCGATCCATAAAACATGTACAAAGAAACAGTTTTCCAGGGACTAATTAATTACACTACATATGCCCATGACTCAAAAATTATGTCAACAAATTACATGTAATCTGCCCATTAAAGTCAAGAATACACCCCGGAACTACCCAGATTTTGGCTTGTTTTTCCGAGTCGTACCCATACAGCCCACCCACAGACCCGAGCGAGCAGGATAAAACACCCAGTATTCTGCAGTTCAATCTATGCCCTGAAGAAAATTCACCAATTTATATGGGATCATTCACCTTCCATCTGAGATACACACTTTCTTCTAAGGCCTACGGCTTTTCAGCTGAATTTCCTCTGCAACTGACCACGCGTCTTAGTTTTGCATTTACAACTCTGTATAGGCTTAGTGTCATAGTAATATTCACATGTTGCACATTTTTTTTTCAGTATGAACTCTGCTTCACTGCAAATGTGTCCCATGATTATTCTAATCATTTTTCTACATAAAATATCACATCAAACAGGGAATATCTAAGTTTTTCAAGAAATATGACCGGGTCTTTAGTACGAAACTATTCTCTGCCACCTTAATGATTAAAACCATATATTTATGCTTTTTATGACATATATTTTTAAAATTTAATTAAGTGTCATATAAGTAGACCTAGTCTCTTTATATTAGATATTGTTATAACATACACCTGATTTTTCACTATGCATATCATGTGATATGTTATCAGTGTCAAGTCCAAATCACTTCACAGTGCATAGCTACCTTAACTGTATGCTTTTTATGGCCCCCCAGACCATAAACTGGGAACAGACTGAAGTCGAAATTTTGATGTGTCATTTTCCTGAGATTATTAAATCTATTTGTTTAAAAATTTGCAGTCTTGCTTCAAATGTAAATTCATGTTTTGTTTATTATCAAAAAATTTTTAAAATATAGTTATATTAATTTGAATTTTGACTTGAGTCTGTTCTCAGCTTATGATCATGGGACCTGATATGATAAAAATATGAGTGATATTAATCAAAATTCCAGAAGATTACAATGTGTATTGAAACACTTTGACAAGTCCTTCCCGGTATCCTACCCACAGGGTAGACTTGTATAGTGATAATCTGACTGGAAGATTTACATCATTGTCCTGGAGTAAGAACTTCTGGAACTCCCCGTCAGGACTCAGCAGATGGATCTGTTTTTTACTTATGTAAAAATCAGTAACAAGGATGTTACAGAGAGAGTCACACACTGCATCCGTTGGTTTAAAGTCCTTTGTCAGATTCTGTCCACGGTAGACAGACTTCCTTCGACCAGAGGGAGACAGGATGACTAGTTCACCTGTAGTGTAACTTGTATGGTTCACAACACAGATATCACTTTTACTGTTTTGTATGACTTTGAGTGGGAATGTAAACAGTCTGGTCTGTCCGTCCTCCCGGTACTCGTACTCATGGATGACATCACCTGTCACTGTGATGTGTCTCACCAGACGTCTGCTGTGTATGTCTAATTTGTAATAATCTGATGCTTTGTCTCTCAAGGTGACCAGCAGTCCATCGTCCACTGACTGACAGATTCCCCATGGTACCAGTGGATCTGTACTGATGACTATAGACACAGATCCTGATGGTGACAGACTGCTGATGGACTTTTTACTGAAGTCAGTGAAATAAACATCACCGTTATCATGGTTCATACACATGGCATTGGCTTTAATATTATATTCATGACTTTTGTCACCTTCTTTGTTTACTTTTTCAATGTTATCTGACCCTAATTCTCTTATATAACACTGATCTTCACACAATGCCTCCAATACACCTATTAATTTATCTCCATATTTGAATGAGTTTGTTTTATTCAGACTGATATTGTTTAAATCCAGAGTTTTTCCAATCATATTCTCCATCACGTCATCACTGATTTCTCTTTTAACGTATCTCACTGAATATTCACAGTCCTTTATATCAACATCCTGTACAGCTAATAGTTTTGTCAGTTCTCTGTGATTGTCAATCAAACTGTAATCTGACATGGCGCTCTTGGTGTCCTCTATGAACTGAACTGTTTCTTCTATTTCTTTCTTCTTCTTGTGTAGCTCTGATTTCACACTGTTCAACTTTTTATTTTTTTCCTCCAAATCCTCTCAATCCTCGTTCATTTTTTCCCCTGATTTCCGTCAATTTAGCCATTATCCCATCAACATGCTTCTGAAGTTTTTTAATCTCAGAGTCACAGAGTTCTTCATTTTCTGTGATCTGTTTTGAAACCTTCCGTATCTTCTCATCAATCCCAAGCAGATCCCCTTCTTTGATCTGTGTAAGAAATATTAGCAGATCTCTTCTCCTTTGGGTGGCTGCCGTGGGTAGAGTGTTCCATTCATGTTCCTTATGGTCTGTTTTTGTACACTTGCCACAAATGAATTCATCACAGTCCTCACAAATAACATCAATAGGTAAAACATGACTTTTGCACATTTCAATATGCTCTTGAGGGGAGCCCAGTGGATATTTGGTTTTACTGGCTGCCATGTTAGTTGGGAGTCTCCTACCTATGACTTAGATTAGAGGTACAGTTAAAGTAGCTATGCACTGTGAAGTGATTTGAACTTGACACTGATAACAATTATCACATGATATGCATAGTGAACAATCAGGAGGTGTATGTTAACAATTTCAAATATAAAGAGAATAGGTGTACTTATATGTCACTAAATTAAATTTTAAAAATAAATTAAGCATTTTATGCATTCGTTCTGTGGTATGCATCTTTGCTGGCAAAGGGGGTTTTGGTCCCCTTCTAAAATTCAGCCATAACTTTCAATCAGTGTGCCTGAAATGAATTTTCAAATTTAAAATTCTAAGAAAGACAACACTCTGTGTAGTATACGACTGATGGGCTTCAAATGGGGGTATTGAATTCGCATACCTTTTAATATTGATTAATTTATTTAACAATATAGAAATGTTCATGTGACATAATAGTATAACATAAAGCATGAGAAAGTATATCTTTATGACATAAATCGTCATTGTAGCAATACCGGTATTTTAACATAAAACCTTGTAATTTCCACCTTGCACTTTTTGCTCAACAGTTGCCAAAAGACAATAATAATAATAATAATAATAATAATGATAATATGTTATCAAGAGCAGATACCAGAAGTGTTTCAGTTTACTTTCTTTGAATGGTCAGAATTATTTTGAGGTGTTTAAAGAAACAAGAAAGTGAACAGCTGATTCATAGGACTTCAAATAGATTTGTAAATATTTCTCTTTGTCAGTATTTCTGGTGAAAGGTATCTGTTAAATGAGTAACTAGACAAAAAAGTACCTCAGGGTATACAAATAAAATTTCCAGTTCTTGCCTTAGGACAGCTTACAGTCGTAAAGTTACTTGTCCTACCAAAATAATATTCTTAAAAAACAGCTGTTCCGCTGCAATTCATTATATTTCATCCATGGTTAAACAAAAGCATTTGGGCGTATGATTTTTGTTAACTGGAAAAAAGACTTGTCAACGGAAAGGGTTCCACTTATCAAATTATTTGCCTGCCAATCAAAATAGGTTGTCCTGGGGCGTCGGGCCATGTTATTTGTCTAGCCCTGTGTAGAGAGTGATCTCTTTATATTTCCAGAAAAGCGGTAGCTACCCAATATCAGAACTCTACAGCAGTGAACAGTATAGCAGTGGACCAGAAAAACACCACGGGGCCCGTGAACGGGGACGGATGTTATTTTTGGAGAACCACTGGATGTTCTTTTGGGGACAAATGTCGCAATAAACACAGATCCTCAAGCAAAGGAGTGGAACAAAAAACCATGGCAGAAAACGTAGCAAATCTAGCATCAAGTTCTAAATACAATTTACAATACCAGGTTGTCTTTCTCTAGGTGCTGCGTAGGTTACGAGAAATTTTGGGGAGATTTAGGTTTTTTTGGAAAGGTGAAAATAAATTCATGTTATCCAAGTCCAGTATGTGTTTTAAATTTTTTACATATCCATGCATAACGGAAGACATGTAAGTAAGTTCAGAGACTTTTTAAAATTGTTTTATCTCAAAATCGGCAGGATAACAACAAGAAAACTTCTTGATATTCATTCGTCAAAAATCAAAAGCAATTCTTTTGGCAGTAAAGACAGTAGATCTATCCCATATTGGTACTCTGCACTAAAGTTCACCTATACACAATGGGAAAAAATCTCCAGAGAAACTTAAATTGAATTTGAAAAAAAGAATATTTTTCTGAGATCTGAAAAGCTTTTTCTCTTGGGTTTCCTGGAATTGTGATTGTTTTTATTATTATTTGTTTCTGAACTATAGAAACACATTGGTACTGTATACAAAAATATTTTATTGGTAAAGTTTGTATTGATAACAGGACAAAAGTTCTCTCAATAACTAGTCACATGTTTATATCAATATTTAGTATTACACATGTATTTGTAAACTAGAGTTATCCTAGAGTTGTCTTCTCCTGGCTTGAGGTCAGACAGCATTAAGAAACTGGTCAATCTTGTTTTCTATGATATTGTTGACTTTTTTTGTATGAAGGGCATTATGCAGCCAAAAACATGACTTTGTTTAATGTTTCTGAACACCCAGTATTGCTTCAATATTTGCATGGTACAAAGTTTTTATATGATGTAGTTAGTTGTGGTAATTTTTTTTTTAAAATCTTGTAATTAGTTAATATGCAGGCGTTGTACCTGATTTTTTCCTGCTGTAATTTAAAAAAAGAATATATGTAGGTTCTGAAAGGAGAGGTTATTGATTTTATATTTTTTTTGGGGGGGGGGGGTTGGAGAAAAAAAAGATATATTAGAAATTTATTGGAAATTTATCCTCATTTAGATATTGCCTGATGATGATTTTATTACCAGTACTTCATGTAATTTGGCTATTATTTTAGGTTGCCATCTCCGATTTCTATTTTTCTTAACTGGTGATGCTGGTGACATACAGTGATATAAGTGTACAGAAAGGCTTCCTTCTGCAAATGTTGAAATGTGATAAATTCTGTCACCTGAAAATGAAAGACCTCCACGTTTTGTGTATTCCGTTTATCCACGGAGGAAAATTATCTCAGAATTATTTTAATCTGCATTTATGATTTTTGCAGAACTATTCAACTTATTTTTTGAACATACCTCTTTTTTGAAGAATGTGCATTTATTTATTTAATTCACTTTGTAAATTAAATTGTGAAAAATATTGATGCTTGCAAATCAAAAACATTTTCAGCCAGAGCATGCTACGCTTCAAGAAGCTACAGATCTGTTCAAAGTTAGGAATTTAATTACTGTTTAAGCTTGGATTTAAAATTTGATATGAGGACATAATCTCGTAGTGATATTTACAGACTGTCACAAATTGTATTCCGTTATGTATAAACATGCACTAAAGGTATAAAATGATTAACTGTATTTACATGTTAATTCGTCAGAACTTAATTGTTTAAACAATCAAGATTTTGATAACTTCAAGATACATATCTCTTTATTGACAGAACATACATTTTTACTGCAACTAGCAAGTCTCAGATTTCAAGACAGAATTTTTGTAATTGTTCCAATTCAATTGATGATAGAAATTTTGTTATGATTTTTAGATAATGTATAAAAATATGCTATTTTCAATATTCTTTTCAAATTATTTTGAATTCTGAAGTCAGATAATTGTATAAATCGCCACACAGTATAAAATTGTTTCTGCTTTTCTTTTGCTCTGTAGCATTAATAAGTTGGAATTTTCTTTGGATGTATCAGTGATGTAGACTTTGACTGGAACTTTGTTGAACTCTCATATATTACAGTCAAGTTACTATGTCACTAATTCCACTTTTCTAGCTGCATAATTGTCCCCCGCTTGAAAAGTGGGGGATATTAATTTGGGTTTGTCCGTCCGTCCGTCCGTCCGTCCGTCTGTCCGTCCGTCCGTCCGTCTTTCTGTCTGTCTGTAACGCTTTCGTTTCCACACGATATCTCGAGAACCCTTTGAGCTTTTGCAATGAAATTTAGCGTAGCAACTCCCTATGGACTAAAGAAGACCCCTATTGATTTTGAGGTCAAAAGGTCAAAGGTCTAGGTCATAAATAAGCAAATTCTGTCTGTTAAAACACTTTCGTTTCCACACGATATCTCGAGAACCATTTGAGCTATTGCAATGAAATTTTATATAACAACTCCCTGTGGCCTAATGAAGACCCCTATTGATTTTGAGGTCAAAAGGTCAAAGTTCAAGGTCGTAAATTTATACATTCTGTCTGTATGTAAAACTATCATTTCCGGGCGATATTTCAAGAAGATTTTGAGCTTATGCAATGTAATTTTATACCAAAACTCCTAGGACGTCTCTCGACCCTCTCAAAGTGCCATGCCCCGTTTGTTTTATTAGTATTTATAGTATTACATGTCGCTATTTTTAGCGCAGGGGCATGAGGAGAGTTATTGCGTATAAAACAGGTTCTCGGCGGACATTATGTTCTTATTACATCTATTAGAACTGTTTAATAAAGGCTAAATAAATCAAACACCATGGATTGTGTAAAATTTTGAGAATACCGAACATGAAAACATGAATATATACATGTATGTGACTTAACTTCTGCATATACTTCACAGCACGTAAAGCGATTCAGTGGTCTAGTGGTTATGTCTCTCGCTTCCGGTGTGAAAGGTCCCGGGATCGAATCTCGGTCGAACCTTACTTTTTTTTTTTTTTTTTTTTTTTTAAATACTTTTTTTTTTTACTAAATGATAGTATACAGCATGTGAAATGAACAAGAATAGATATGGGTTACCCCATATCCAAAGATATTCGACTTTTAGATTTAATATGTTTAACAGTGTTTATAATGACGTTAATAAAAAAACTGCACTGTCTAATTATGGAACTGTTGTAAATTTCGTGAGTCCATAGCATTACGGTCACCCAGTCTCCTAACAAACAGTACACATAGGCCTACATGTACCTGTGTCCGCAAGACCAACATTAGCCTTGTTCTACACACGTGCGATGAAGCTGTCAAACGCATCCAGCGAGCTCGCAGAAACACGTTTTGTTTTGCCGAGAAGTTACGATGGCAGACAAAACTTTTCTTTTCTTAATTAGATCATATGAATACGAATTCTGATTAATAAAAATTATACAATCCCTGTTGAACTATATATAGTTTGTTCTAACATTTGCACCTGCAACAACTTGTGTTTAAAATGGCTGGGTTAGGAAAATCAGGACCGGGTCGGAAAATTCTAAACTGAAAACCTTTTTTGTTTTGAACATTACTGAAATATACTAATGTATTCGTCGCAGAAATTACTTACATTATTCAAGTTCTATATAAAATGGTATTCTGAACTTCAACACGAACCTGAATCTCCGACCCAGTTCTCGTTTTGCCACACATACCCTACAGTTTACAAAGCGTACACACGAGCAGAATCCGGCCAGGGATTGAAAATTCCGTCATTTAATAATACACACACAGAATGATTAATTTTTTCTTTAAGAAGAAATTGTATGATAATTAACGGACTATAAACATGAACTTAATACAATTGTTGACATAGTATTATCAATTCATCGGTGAAAAGATATGAATCGAAGAATGACCTAAATATTCTCTGTTATCAAACATGTAAAAAAAAAATGCTGAGGAGGGAGCGAGCGTAGGAATATTGATATTTTTTATTTGCATTTCGGGGGGAAAGTGACTTTCTAATAATATTTTGACGTTATTTTTGATTTCTTTAACGTATGACATACACAACTTTACTCTTATCATGAACAATAATGTTGTATCTACTTATCATGATGGAACTATTTTGGTCGGACCAATTTGTGTGAGCCGCCGCTGAATACAGTAATATATCTTGCATTAATAGTATGCATTGATCGAATATATTAAAAATTTATGAGGTTATAAAATCATCATTACAGTGTGATAAACATTCCATATAAAAAAATCTTCTATACACATAATAAAGAATAAGCAATCAAATCTTTATATGCATATTCACATACATGTATTTTATTTGCTTCGGTATACATGTATACATTTAATAATTCTACAAATTCAGTCAGGGGGAGCCGACTTTTTCCCTAAGCGGGGGACACGAATTCTCTGAATTAGCTTGTTGTAGCTCTCTGAGACAGAAATTTGGACAGACTTACACATAACATGATTGTCCAAAATTTTATGTCCTGGAAAGCGAAATTCTGCAGCTACTTCTTTTCCAGTTTCATTCAGAGCAATGACCTTGAAATTGTTACAGAATTAAAATTGAAAAATTTTCATGTATTTTAATATGTAAGAATTTTAATAGGAAAGGTAGCACAAAATATTGGATATCAATTTATTATGCTATTCCAAATTTTCAAAATAATTGTGAGACTTGGCCAAAATTTGCTTAAAATATGTGACATGTAAGAAAGTGTTCGAACTTTGTTGATATTTGTCTGTTATTAATTGTACAAAGGTGCAGGTGTTTTTATGAGAGATGTATGTGTAAAATATTTATTTCTCAAAGTGGACATCTTCCATGAAATACAATGTACTAAGTTCAAATTGGTAATGGAAACCATTTTTATTTTTTAAAAATGTGTATCAAACTTTTATAAAGTAAAAGTAAGAAAAATAAAATATGTTGATAAATATATGAAACATATTATGTTTTGTTTGCTTAGTTGATGTAATGTTGCCCACTTAGACAATCACAAGAGCACAAGTGCTCCAGGAGTTCTAACTCACCTCAACACAATGTAATCAATTTTATGCTACCCATTAGACCTTCCCCCAGGTTCGGTGTCCCAGTTAAAGTTTAAGTATTTTAAACGTTTATTTCTCAGTAAGTGAATATTAGTCCATCCTGACCCAAACTAGCCTGGATGAAGTCTCTAGGGATGGACACTACCAGACTTGCTTTTGATTTTGGTTCTGAGACATACATTTTCGAGATAAGTGTTTTTTGGGAAGAGCTCTTTAATTTTGTGACTAGTTCTGATTAAACCTTCATGGATGATGCAAATAGGGATGGACGCTACTAGGGCTGTGTATTGAGCCAAAAATTTCGATACGATATGATACTATATTTTTTTGAAGCGATATGCGATATATTGGATTCGAAAACAAGTCCATCAGAAAAGGCTTCTTAATCATTTTTATGCATAAATTTCATAACAATTACGTGTTTTGTTACCCATTTTAAAGTTCTTGTCTCATTGTCTATCCAAATAACACTTCAAATTAAAACTTTTGACGACGGTAAAATCAACATGTTCAAATAAATTTCTCTTTGTATTTTGTAATATTATAAAAACTGTGATTTCCTTACAAATTATATAATGATTGAACAGTTTTACGATATTATTGAATATCGATACGTATCGATATATTGATACAGCCCTAGACGCTACCAGGCTTGCTGTAGATGTAGGAACCAACCTACATATTCTGGATATGTAAACAGGCTTTTTGAGCAAATCCTTTCCCAAGTAACTGAATCCTGCTTAAAGCAAACTTGCATAGATGTTCATTTTGGGATACACATTTACTAGAAAAAATAAAGTAAATTAAAACTACATGAAGTATGTGTATACTTAATTTCAACAAAAACATAGATCGTAAAAACGTAAAATCAGAATTTTTGTGATTACCTATATTACTCTAATGCATAAATCATTAGTGTTAACAGTTACAACCAAGGGAACAGTTTCTTTCGTCATCTGAAATTTAACATTTGATCAGTGTTTATGGAACGCCGTAACTGCCTTGTGCAAAGAACTTTCATTATATGCTGGTACCTTGTCATTATATGATGGTATTTTATCATCATATGATGGTATTTTGTCATTATATGATGGTATTTTGTCATTATATGATGGTATTTTATCATTATATGATGATACTTTGTCATTATATAATGGTATTTTATCATTATATGCTGGTATATTATCATTATATGGTGGTATTTTATCATTATGTGCTGGTATTTTATCATTATATGCTGGTACTTTGTCATTATATGCTGGTACTTTGTCATTATGTGATGGTATTTTGTCATTATATGATGGTATTTTATCATTATTTTGTCATTATATTACTTTTCATTATACTACTTTTCGTTATTCTACTTTCATTATATGCTACATACTACTTTTTCGTCAATATTTGTAGTCTCGATCATCCAGACGCTTGTCTATAACAGAAATTCGCTGTTCCTAGACTGGCAGTACGAAATCGAGGATCAGACAGGCAAGCCAGTCTAGGTATCGTAACAGTATTTCACTTGGGTTCACATCAAATCATGGCTGACGCAAAATAATCCGGGAATCTTCCCTTCCGATTCGGGCATTTTGATACGAGACTGGAGCTGAATTTTTTTAATGAGATAAAAACATGTAAACTTCCTGCATTGATCAGATTTATTAAAATTTGGTGCGTGCTGATTTTTCTATATACTGTCAAGAGTGGGGAGTGATTAGGTCCTGGATTAGATTTTCAAACACCTGCTCGACTTCGACCGAAACAAAAAAATCAGTTAGGTCATTTATCATATAAAACATTACTTGAAAAATGCTGGCCCCGGGATCTTGATACATCTTAAGCTTAAGTCGATCAAAGTCTTTATTTTATAATAAAATGTTGTAAAGTCAAGCAGACCAGAATTAAAATATTTTTAATATTGTTTCACAGAAATGTTGTTATGTGCAAATGAAGACATAAATTCCATAATTAATAACAGTTACTATTTTATCGTCGATTATAAATTTGACTTCAGTCTTAGTTTGTTTTTATGATCCTGGAGCCAGGAGCTTAAATTCAAGTTCTTTGTTCATTATTGTGTACAATATTGTTTACGCATGGTCTGTTGAAGATATATTATCGAACGAACGATATATCTAACATATTATTTCTTTCCGCTTTTTGAATTTAAGCAAACCACGTCAGACAAGCTTTTTAGGAAAGCTAATACTTGTAAAGATTTTAGTACCAAAAAATACATAGCCATCCAGCAAGGCACGCAAGTTTGTTTCGGTCGAAGTCGAGCAGTTGTTTGAAAATCTAATCCAGGGCCCCACTCTTGACAGTATATAGAAAAATCAGCACGCACTAAAATTCAATAAATCTGATCAATGCAGGAAGTTTACATGTGTTTTTCATCTCATAAAAAAAATTCAGCTCCAGTCTCGTTGTATCAAAATGCCCGAATTGGAAGGGAAGATTCCCGGATTATTTTGCGTCAGCGTTGATTTGATGTGAACCCAAGTGAAATACTGTTACGATATCTAGACTGGCTCGCCTGTCTGATCCTCGATTTCGTACTGCCAGTCTAGGAACAGCGAATTTCTGTTATAGACAAGCGTCTGGATGATCGAGACTACTACAAATAATGATGAAAAAGTAGTAGCATATAATGAAAAGTAGTATGATGAAAAGTAGTATAAAGAAAAGAAGTTTAATGAAAAAAAGTATAAAGAAAAGTAGTATAATGAAAAGTAGTATAATGAAAAGTAATATAATGGAAAGTAGTATAATGAAAAGTAGTAGCATATAATGACAAAATACCATCATATAATGACAAATTACTATCATATAATGACAAATTACCATCATATAATCACAAAATACCAGCATATAATCACAAAATACCAGCATGACAAAGTACCAGCATATAATGCAAGTTCTGTACATAAGGCAGTTACGGCGTTCCATAAATGTTAGTCTGGATAATCCATTTTCGTAGAAGATTGCCAAAATGAACGAATTACCGTGTGAATGAAGTCGTTAAACATAGATGCCATTCTGTCCACTAAGCCGGGGTCCCTTGAGGTCATGATTAACTTATATGCAAATGTTGCCATGTACGTGTGTATTCATGTAGACCCCTCGAACACTACTGAAGTTCCCTGTACCGATAGGATTGAGGCATGACCTTCCATGTATAATGCGCGCAGGAAAATAAAGAAATAACTGACTGATTTTATTGAGTATATGACTGTCTGCAGTTAAAAATACGATGGGTGCACGGAAATGGTGAATTTATATCTTGATCATCACGTGGCATAGCTGCAGAACTGTAGCTCTCGGCTTAAGATTGATTGATTGATTGTATATTGTTTAACGTACCTCTCGAGAATTTTTCACTCATATGGAGACGTCACCGTATGCCGGTGAAGGGCTTCAAATTTGGACCTATACTCGGCACCCAGGGCCATTGAGCATTGAGGGTTCTTGATCGTGCCAGCGCCAACCGTGACACGGGACCTACGTTTTTAAGGTCATATCCGAAAGACCCGTGACTTTCACTTCTAGTGCCGAGCGTTTGGCGAAGGAACAGTCACTACCTTTGTTCACGTCTTAGGTATGACGCGGCGCCGCGAACGAGAATCGAACCCGGGCCTCCCGATCACGAAGCGAACGCTCTACCACTAGGCTACCGTGACCGCTCGGCTTAAGAAGATTCGAACAGACAAAGCAAAGAGATCTGTCAGAGGCCTGTTCAGTACAGGAACGTCTGCGAGCGCTCGCTAAAATTACTAAAGAGGTATAAGGAATTTTGGGAGCGCTCGCGAACGTTCGCTCTGCTGAACAGGCCTCTGCTTTATATTATTCTAAAGCAGAGAGCTACGTTTCTGCAGCTACACTTAGTATCTGTACAATAATCCTGGTAATCATATGCTGATGTACAAGTATTTATATGTTGGACAACTTTAGAGTCACTGGCAGTGAAGAAAGTGACAGTGTCCAGTTCATAAAAGTTTAACTTAAAGATTGGAATCTGTGCTTCCTTGTTACAACCAATAATTTGTATAAGAAATAGAAAGCTCATACTTTTACAAAGGTTGACATAGATGCATTGTAACCCTATTACAAAGGTCATGATAGAGAAAAATTTAAGGTCATTTAAATCAAAGTTTACAGTTAGTATGTTGGCTATAACTGTGGGTGTTTTGACTGGTACTCGCTACTTCAACCTCTTCAACCAAATGGTGGGAAAAAGGGTTTACAATCACCAAGGTTAGTGACAGAGGCCTTCCACACCCAAAAAGAGACCAAAGGTATTGAAACTATTTCGCCTTAACTCTTCTGATTAGAAGGCGAAGAGACTATAATCATTGATGACAAAAAAAAATTGACAATACATGTAAGCGATGACGTCAGTTCAAGTTGTTGGCCCTGACAATGATTTACTAGCCCTGAAGAAATGAGAGCATTCTATTATAGAACAAATTTTTCTGGAATTTCTCGCTCTCTTGACTTTCTTTTAATGAAGTAAAAAATGAATTTAGGAAATAAATAGAAATGCAGAAGAAATGATATCTGAGGAGGAGAAAGAAAAAAGATTAGAGAAAAGGAACCCAAAGAAAAAGTGACTTGAATGTTTCAAAATCTGTTAAAATGCCATTTTAAAACTGTGATTGGGTAGCCCTAAACAAGATGGAAAATTTTAATTGTTTGGCATTCACAGTCTTCACGAAATCTTTTCACACTTGCTGGCCAGTCGGACCACTGAAATTTCAAAATTCACTAGCCCACCAAAAATTTACTGGGTCACCTTAATTAAAAAAAATGAATACATAATAATTATAATAAATACATGTACATGTTTGCCTGTATATTTTAAGTACTTCAACTTTAGAATTTTTCGTAAGTTGTTGGTAGGATACTCGCACATTGTACGTATAAGTTATTAGACTTAGTTACTAATTAGTTCCGGTTGTTGCGTTATACATCCATGTTACATATAATAATACAATTCACCAACGTATGCTTGTTCTTTTTATTTAATATATTAATGAAATTAACGCAAGAAAGACAGTTTGAATTTATATTGACTGTGTATATTTTGACAATCATCAAGCCCATCAGATTTCTTGAATTTTGATTTTCACTGACTTGTCATCAAAATTCACTGGACTCGGTCTTTGGACCAGTGAGTTTTCGTGAAGAACTTTCTTTTTCTGAACAATTTGGATTTATGAATGGTATAGAGATAAAACTTAACGTACTTAATTGTACGTGTTTTTAGATTGTTTTCTGTACTTTTAATCTCTCTATTTCCAAATTCCAGAGGAGGAGGGAGAAAAAGAAATTAGAAAAACAGAAAGAACTGAAAAAGGTGGGTTCTAATGCAACTGTTTTGTGTCAACAGTAAAACTCAGTTAGCAAGGATTGAATCAAACAGTCACAAATAATGTTGTTCCCTAAAGAGTTCACAGTTATTGTTTAAATTGATAGGATTTTTTATTGAAATTATTCGGAATGAAGAGATTCAATATCTGTAAATCAAATTTATCCCATAAAAACTTTACTTTTCTGTAATTTTGCAAGGTCATTTCTTTCTCAAAATTTATTTATTTACAGAAATTTCCGATCAAAATTATATCAATTAGGGATGATATTTCTAATCAGTTAATATGTCGGAACGATGGCAATCGGTTAGAAAATCTGTTATGGGTTAGTGGAAAAAAAATTATGTAAAAGTTAAAGAAAACACAAATTTCTATATAAAAAAAAATTACACAGAGGTTGTTAATTTAGACTTAACATGCTTAAGTTAAACAATTCTTTTTTAGCCGTTTAAGAGGTAATTATGTCAGGGTTCTCCATTATTTGAAATTTTACTGTGTTGCAGAGTTTATGCGAAACACTAAAATTTCGGGGTGTTTTCGCGATCAAATTCGCAACTGAATCATTATTTATTATAATTAAAAAAGAATACATGCACAGACTTATTTGAAATTGCTAATTCGTTATATAAATAGTATGGTCGTACATATTGATAAAAGTAAAACCACGTTCTGAGAAGCAGAGGAAATTCTTACCGAAACAGTCGACTACCTTACATTTTTGAAAGTAAATTTGCCACAAGTATTAGCTTTCCTAAAAAGCTTGTCTGACGTGGTTTGCTTAAATTCATAAAGCGGAAAGAAATAATAAATTATGTTATATAATTTCTTTCGTTCGATAATATCTTCAAGAGACCATGCGTATTCATTATTGTATACAATAATGTACGAAGAACTTTAAATTGAAGCTCCTGGCTCCAGAATCATGAAACAAACTAAGACTTAAGTAAAATGTTTAATCGCCGATAAAATATTTATTAATTATGGAATTTATTTGTTCACTTACACATTACAACATATCTGTGGAACAATGTTGAAAATATCCCTAACCCTAACCCTAACCCGTCTGGTCTGCTTGACTTTTACAACATTTTATTATAAAACTAGAGGTACTGTGAGCGATGAGCTCACTAAATTATACCCCCGCCTCCCATATGAATATAATGGCAGTATCTGACTATCCATGTTTTGCTCTGGGAAATCCAAAATATATGTCAGATCAAAAAGTAAAATAGGAGGTGCACGATGGCCATATGTAATAAAGATTCTGTGAATGTTTCACTAAATTTTTTTCAGTGGTATGAGAGGAGTTGCGGATAAGAGATGGGTACCCCAAAGCGTATCAGACGGACGGACATACCGATTACTATATACCCTCCCACTTTTCAAGCGGGGGGTATAATAAAGATTTTGATCGACTTAGGCTTAAGATGTTTCAAAATCCCGGGTCAGCATTTTTCAAGTAATGTTTTATATGTTTAAATGACCTAGCTATTTTTATTCAGCTGTGACGGGGGTCCTCCCTGTCACTGGCACTGGTAATTAATGAAGATTGTTTTTATTTACATCGTTTATTTACATAATTACAACACAAGATATATTTATAAGAAATCACAATGTTCACAATACAAAAACACGTCCACACTCGTTGACTTTCAGATTTATTCTCCTCTCTCTCACTCATGTTCCCAGGGCCCACTTTCTCACACAAATCATTCTAGTGCTCACTTTCATCTCTCAGAACTCTATCACGCACAATAAACAACGATAACAGTATGACAAATAAACAAATTATAAATCCATGCTTGTCCACTCGCTTTCTCTCTAACTAACTAAAATTACACTCTTGGGAAACAGGGCTACAACGCCTGCGCTGCGCACCTGCAACCTATCACTCACTCATTTACAATTAATTAACTAAAATCGGGCGATTGCTCTGTGACATACCTCCCCTCTTAAGTGTGGCGTCCCGACACACACTAATAACATTACATGTAGTAGACTGATAATGACAATTTGATATCGCTTACAAGAATCACACATTCATAGATAAAAAGACCTTACTTACACACAGAAATAACAAAATAGTTTAACATGCATACACATTTCATGTTTTACCTTTTTTTTCTTAAATTTTTGATTTTTATCTTAATATTTTTTTTTAAACAAACGTTCATTTTAGAATTTGAAATACATTATATACACAACCTACGTATATACACTTCAATTATTTATTTCTCTGACTGTATAAAATCTTGTACAATCCTAAAGTCTTTGATTTCATTTTCACCTAACCACTGGGTGTGTCCGTTCTGAAACTGCACAAAATAACGTTTCTCCAACCGCTTGGAGTCGTTTCTTGACCGCATCATATCTAATACTTTGACAATGGGACCGTGGTCATCGACCGTCTCGTCTTCGTATTCGACGTCCTCGTCTGGGATGTAGTCGTGATCAGGGCGGTCATTAGGATCAAGATACGGCTTCATCCTGTTAGCATGCGCTGTCAAAGTTTTTGACTTGTGATCAGGGTCCTGTAGTCTGTAGGTAACATTAGATAATCGCTCGATGATCTCGTACGGTCCGTGCCAATTGTGAGTAAGTTTAGGAGAGAGTCCAGGTTTAGTCGTTGGCGTGAATAACCATATTTTGTCACCTTTAGTAAAGTGAGTCTCTTTCGCTGCGCGGTCATGGCGTTCCTTCTGGTTTTGTTGACATTTTTGTAAGTTTTCTTTGACAAGCTTGTAGGCCTCTTGGAGACGGACTTTTGCCTCTTCCTTATAGTCGTCTGCTACAGCATAAGAAAATGTTGGCGGACAGAGCGCGGCTTCAACGGGTAGAACAGGATCTCGCAAGTGCATTAGGTAGAAGGGTGACTCTTTTGTAGACTCGTGAATGGCGGTCCTATATGCAAACAGTATGTATGGTATAAATGTGTCCCAGTCACGCTGCTGTCCTGACACATACATTGACAACATTGTTGTGAGTGTTCCGTTGAAGCGTTCCACTAGGTCGTTGGTCTCCGGATGGTAGGCGGTAGTAAAAGTTTTCCTGGTATTTGTCAATTTACATATTTCCTTTATCAGGTTTGATCTGAAGTTCTTACCATTATCTGATAGTAGCTCTCTAGGCGCTCCATGACGACACACTATTTCCTCTACAAAAAGTCGCGCAGTCGTTTCTGCATCTGCATTGTTTACGGCAAATACTTCAGGCCATCGAGTCAGGTAGTCACTGAACACAATAATGTACTTATTGGACTTGTAGGTTGGCGGGAATGGTCCAAGGACATCTACAGCTACTCTGTCGAATGGTCCATTAACTGCCGGTAGCGGGTTCAATGGGCACTTTGGTCTGTTTTTCGGTGATTTCTTGGTAGCACAGTCTACGCATGATCTACACTAAAACTCTACATCTGAATACATACCCTTCCAGTGAAATCTCTCTTGTACTTTGTCATACGTTTTCTGGAAGGAGAGATGTCCGGCTGTCAGGTCGTCGTGACAGGCATACATGACTTCATCTATCAGGCTCCTTGGAACAGCTATTTGGCGTCTAATAGCTTGACGTCGTCTATGAGATCCAGGCTGCCAAAGATGATATAGCAGACCATTGTGTCCGAGTTCATAATCACCAGATAATATTACCGTCTCACGGGCCTTTGAAGATAATTCAGGCAACTCTCCCTTCTCTAAGTAATTAATGATAGCGGCTAGGAGAGGGTCATTTTTCTGACGGTCGCGGATGTCCTGATATGACCTTTTTGGTATCACATCTGCGTCTGCCTTAGCACAGGTGGCTGCTATAGGGGATTCGGCAGGAATTCGAGATAAGGCGTCTGCGTTTTGATGAACCTTTCCAGGTCGATGTTTTATGGTTATGTCATACTCTTGAAGAGTTAATGACCATCGCGCAAGGCGTCCTGCTGGATTCTTAATGTCCATAAGCCACCGTAATGGGTTGTGGTCAGTTATCACAGTAAATTTCCGGCCGAATAGATAGTGTCTAAAGTATTTCACACTCCACACAATGGCTAATGCCTCTTTTTCGATAACTGCATAGTTCTGTTCATTTGGTTTTAGACTCCTACTCGCGTACGCTATTGTCCGCTCGCCATCTGGACCTTCCTGGGCTAATACTGCACCTACACCAGTGTCACATGCATCCGTGTACAGGATAAACGGAAGTGAGAAATCTGGATATCTAAGAATAGGAAAGCTGGTCAAAGCCGACTTGAAGAATTCAAAAGCACTTTCGCAGTTATTGTCCCAAATGAATTCGACACCTTTCCTTAAGAGCTTGTGTAAGGGAGCAGCCTTATTCGCAAAATCCTTTACGAACTTACGGTAGTAAGAGATGAGTCCCAGAAAGCTTCTAAGTTCGCTCACATTTGTTGGCTTCGGAAAGTTGTGAATTGACTTTACTTTCTCCGTGTCAGGTGATATTCCGTCAGCTGAGACTTTGTGTCCAAGGAACGTGACCTCCGTTTTTCCGAAGTAACACTTCTTCGCTTTTAGCTTTAACCCCGAATTTTCGAATCGTTTTAGCACTTCCTCAAGTCTTTTGACATGGTCGGAAATAGTTTCCGAGAAGACAATTACGTCATCTATATACACAAGACACGTGTTCCACAGTAATCCTGAAAGCACAGAGTCCATAAGTCTCTGGAATGTTGGCGCACTGTTACACAGTCCAAATGGCATATAATTATATTCATAATGCCCTCCAAAGAAGGAAAACGCGGTCTTTTCTCTGTCACTTTCCTTAATGGGTACTTGGTGGTATCCTTGACACAAATCTAAGACACTGAAGTACTTGGACTTATTAAGTGCATCCAGCATTTCGTCGATCCTAGGGAGAGGGTAAACGTCCTTTTTGGTGACTTCATTTATTTTACGAAAATCGATGCACATGCGAACTTTGCCATCTTTCTTCGGCACCAAAACAATTGGGGCGGAGTAAGGACTCTTAGACGGCCGCACAATTCCGTTAGCGCACATTGTTTCTATTTGAGATTCCAGTAACTTCCGCTGGCTGTGAGAAATCCTGTAAGGCCTCAAGTGAATAGGTTTACTGTCCCCTGTATCTATAGAATGTTCAACTAAATCTGTCTTCCCTAATTCATTATCACTGAAAGCAAACACTTTTCTATACTTATCTAATACCTTATTAATAGACTTGCGTTCCGTTGCACCTAAATCACCAGATACATAGAAATCATCTATATCTTTCTCACCAGACTCAACACTCTCACTTAGCTCAATCCCATTCAAGTTCTTGTAATTACATGCATCTTGCACACTTTCGCTAGTCGAACTTGCATCAGAAATAAATGACATTCATCATTTATATATACAGAATCATTTGCAACATCAATATAGCATGCACAGTCCTTCAAAATGTCCAAACCTAAAATACAATCATACGGGAAATCACGAGCAACAAATGCATTATATACAACATCGGTTTGTTCACCAATTCTTAGCCTAAAGTCACACTTTCCAACAATATCGACACGGTTGCCCGTTGCCGATGTAACACTAACTCCTCCAGCCGGCACCATACCACTCTGGTTTGCGAATGCTTCATTTATAATCGTGACACTAGATCCGGTGTCGACCAACATCGCAGCACATTTTTCATTCACATATCCTATAATTTTGGCGGTACAAAATTTAGGATTTAACTGACAAGAAACAATATTTTCACATACATTTTTCACATTTTCAACACTTTCTTCACTACTTCCGGAAGAATTATCCTCTTCTCTTTTACGCAACCGGCTGTGTCTAGGAGGGTATATTTTAGATCCTCTAGCCCTTTACCTCCACACAAAAGGGCGGACTTTAGTTTTCCGAATTGGCGTTTTTTTTGTTGCTCATTACAACGGACTGCTATGTGTCCTACTCTACGACATTTGTTGCAGATTGGTCTCCCGTCTGTCGTCCTAAGATTTCGGTCCGGTCTGGGGCGGAATCCGAATCCTCGGCCTCTTCCTCCTCGGCTTCCTCCACGGCTTTGTCCTCGAGACGGAGGAACAAATTGCTGTTTAGATGCGAATCTACCGATTTCAGTCGCCATTACTGACACCTTGGCGGTCAGGTCTGCGAGTGACTTCTCCAGCTCTTCCGTTCTCGTAGGAGCGTACGACATAGACGCCACAGTTCCTCTGGCTATCGGGGCATCTGCCAGGAAGTTGTTACACTCTTCCCTCTTCGCATGCCTGAAAGCTTCCTCAAACGTCTTAGGGTTAGAAAGTAACACATACCTCTTGATTTCGGGCCTTAATCCTTGCACGAAATGCTCTTTAGTGAGGGTTTCTTTTTGCCTCCCAGGCATGTCCATATAGGCACGTGTAGCAAGCTTCGTTATGTTCGCCGCATAATCTTCTACGGTTTGCATCTCTGCCTGTTTGTATCCGAACAAGTTGGAATAATACAGTGATTGGAGTTCTTTAGGAATAAATCTTTCCCGCAGAGCGTCACAAACAGAACGATAGTCATCTTTCACATCGTCGTCTAAAGATTCATAATAATCTGCAGCTTGATCTCGCAGAAATGCAGGTATCGTTATGCATTTTCTTGGTTCGGTCCAGAAATTAGCTCTGGATATTCGATCGAAGTTCTTAATCCACGAATCAAAGTCCTCGTCGAGTTTCCCGTAAAATGGGGTAGGCTTTATCAGGTTGGACGACTGTCTAACTTCAGGCACGGCTTCGGGAATAACATCCTCAATTGGCTCCTGTCTCTTCTTCCGTGGCATCTTCACAGTATTTTACCAAGAGTTAATTTTCCAAAGTAGATGTCGACATAGTTAAGATAATCTAATCCGACCGCTGGCCACCATAATATGTGACGGGGGTCCTCCCTGTCACTGGCACTGGTAATTAATGAAGATTGTTTTTATTTACATCGTTTATTTACATAATTACAACACAAGATATATTTATAAGAAATCACAATGTTCACAATACAAAAACACGTCCACACTCGTTGACTTTCAGATTTATTCTCCTCTCTCTCACTCATGTTCCCAGGGCCCACTTTCTCACACAAATCATTCTAGTGCTCACTTTCATCTCTCAGAACTCTATCACGCACAATAAACAACGATAACAGTATGACAAATAAACAAATTATAAATCCATGCTTGTCCACTCGCTTTCTCTCTAACTAACTAAAATTACACTCTTGGGAAACAGGGCTACAACGCCTGCGCTGCGCACCTGCAACCTATCACTCACTCATTTACAATTAATTAACTAAAATCGGGCGATTGCTCTGTGACACAACAAACAGAATAAAATGAAGGTTGTAAATGATGAAATCAATGGGAAGATCTTTGATCACTTAATGGGCGCGTATAACCCTAACCCTAACCCTGGCGATAACAATCTTGGCAGAGTGTTACACATGCTGACCATTCCCCTGTTGTTCTTGAAAGCTTGCATTGCTACTCAAACTATTTGATGTACAGTGATTCTCTACTTAACACTATTAGTAATTGATTGATGAAATTTTGAACTGAAGCATCTGGGACAAGAAGATGCAAACTAATTTACAATGTAATATGGTCCAAAATATAATCGTTGGATAGGAGTGAAGTATAACACTTCAGCAACATACAAATCTATTTACACAATAAAGAATTAAAAGCGAACTTGAATAAGACATTTTTTTCTGTTTTCACTGCATTTTTGTCAAGCACCGTATTATCAGTTTTTACAATTCTTGGAGCAGGGCAACTATAGGGAAAATATTTGACAACGTGCCTGATGTTTAGGTACTAGTAATTCAATGTCAAGGTATAATTTTACTGAAAATAAGCAATCAACTATTTAACCATAACATGTAAAATGACTTAATCTTTGATACACAACACAGAACGGTGAGATTTATATAATAAGGCATTTTTTTATGGAGAACTGAAGCGGACATGTTCAAAGATGAAAGCACGGATTATACTAAATTTAAGACAAGATCATTCAGTTATGTAAATAAAAGCTCATTTCCTCCTGGGACGAACTACAAGCGTCTTTGGAGATTATGCATGTATCGAAATTTCCACATCGAACTATCTAAACAATTTCATGGAACGACTGCATAAATAAGCCCTGGTTAAATCTAGTACTGTCTGACGCCGTGACGTCAGACAATGATTATTTATCAGTTTTCTTGATCGAGTTATCGATTTCCCCCCCCCCCCCAAAAAAAAATAACTTCAGAACAGTAAAATATTTTTAAGAGTTCCTTGAACATGTTGAACATTTGAAGCAGTTTATTTACATCTATTAAATGACTTCGGTACGATGTTATGATTGACTTACAGTGCTATCATAATTCTAAAGCCGTGGGTCTATAGAGAAGACATATTTCAATAGTTTTTTAAAAATGATACAATGAACTTTATTGCAACTACCAATTAACCGTTACATGGAAGTGTGAAAACAAATTATTTGTCTTTGTTCCGTCATGCGTAAAGTCCAGCGAGGGTTTAGGAGATAAATGATTATGCAAGGTGAAGCCCTAGTAATTATGTGCTCTAACTTTTAGAATTTAAATACGGTAGAATTGTTTGTTAAAGTTTCAGTTTGAGAGAATTTGTGTGTTTAGATCGATTTTCTAATTTTCACAGATCTTACTGTGTCGGCAAAATTTTTACTGTGTCGCATGCATAAAATTTGAATCGTTACTGTGTTGGAGAAAATTTTACTGTGTCGGGAACAACACAGTTAAACAGCTCATGGAGAACCCTGTATGATGCTCTTGATTAAGACAGTTTCGGTAATTGGTCAATTTGTGTAGTTTTTATTCATGTTATTATTGTGAAAACATTGTGTTGGTACCCAACTGTCCCATACTTCTTTGACTATAATTGAATATTTCTGAGCACGATTATCAGTATGTTTGTCATTTTCAGTTATCTATTTATCAAAATTAATTAAATTACTAAACAAACATTGTAAATTACGGACTATAGTTTAGTTTTGATTTTGGTAACAGCATGAACAATGCAGAATGAATTTAAAATCTGCTCTTAATTTTATCAATGATTTATTATGCTTGTGTCATGGTTTTCTCTTTTCTTTCATTCATTTTTTTGTCCATTGAAATTGAATTAAAAATTGTATCATTGTTGCGGTGTTTTTCCTTTGAAGACCACTGTTGATGATTAAAGAATTCTAATAAATGACCCATGACCTTACTCCAAATAGTTAGGGAAAAAGTAAAAACAAAATCATGTAAATATAGTGAAGGAATACCTTCCATAACATAAAAAAAATTAATTTTGCACATCGATTTTAAAATCCCAAATGGAACTCACACAGCACATTGTTAAATGCATGACTTTGACTCTTATAAACTTAAAGAGTAACAAAGCACACACAATGAACTAAAGGAGATGAGATAAAAATATTTGAGCTGCTTGTCTTATCAATTCCAACACAAATCGACACATTCAGTAATTTGGAGAATCGCTGTCTTGGTCAAATGTGTCCCTTTTCCTGTGTGGTATTCCTTGAATGTATAAATTGTCCAATTGGTATTTTTACGAGTGTTAAGATTAAGTGACATAAAGAATTTTCCTTCATAATTTCAGTTTGCACGGAGAATTGCAATAGCATAAAACAACAACTGTCATTCAAGACGTTCAGACTTAAATGGGCGAGATAGTTCTAAAGTTTAAGAAATACAGCGCCCAGTATTTTTGGAATCATTTGCTCCTTATGTGCTCATGTGGTCATATGAAATATGTATGATAAAATTTTGATAGATCATGGGTAACTCAGTTCCTGGGAACAATGAAACAAAATATATAGAGTACCTTTTAACTCATGCATCTTCAGATATCAGACTTGGGGGACAAGCCCCCTCGTCGGATATCTGAAGATATACTCGTTAAAAGGTACTCTCTATATTACATAAAAAACCTGTAGTTTGATTAGGAATCAAGAAAAATGAAATGTCAGAAGCAGAATTCTATGGAATATATGTATGAGTGAAATTTATCGCGATTCAAGTATGTTGCATTCTGTACCGAAACACTTTGACAAGTCCTTCATAGTATCCTACCCACAGTGTAGACTTATACAGGGATAATCTAAGTGGACGGTTCACTTCATTGTCTGTCAGTAAGAACTTCAGAAAGTCCCCGTCAGGACTCAGTAGATGAATCTGTTTGTTAAATAGATCAGCAACAAGGATGTAACAGAGGGAGTCACTGGTCACATCAGTTGGAAAAAAGTCCTCTGTAAGGTTCTGTCCATGGTAGACAGACTTCCTATGACCAGAGGGAGACATTATCACTAGTTCACCTATAGTGTCACTTGTACGGTTCACAACACAGATGTCACTGTTGCTGTTCTGTGTGACTGTGACTGGAAATGTAAACAGTCTGGTGCGGCCGTCCTCCTGGTACTCATACTCATGGATGACATCACCTGTCACTGTGATGTGTCTCACCATACGTCTGCTGTGCGACTCTAATTTGAAATAATCTGATTCATAGTCTCTCAAGGTGACCAGTAGACCACCGTCCACTGACTGACAGATTCCTAATGGTAGCAGTGGATCTGTACTGATGACTGTTGAGACAGATCCTGATGGTGACAGACAGCGGATGGACTTTTTATTAAAATCAGTGAAATAAACATCCCTAGTATCAGTCACACACATGTCATTAGCAGCAATATCATATTTATGTTTTCTCTCACCTTCTTTGTTTACATGTTCAAAGTAAGGTGACTTCTTATCTCCTATGTAACACTGATCTTCACACAATGCCCTCAATTTAACTATTACTTTATCTACATATTTAAATGAGTTTGTTTCAGTCAACCTAAAATCATCTAAATCTAGAGTTTCTCCTATCATATTCTCCATCACCTTAGCACTAATTTCTCCTTTAACGTATCTCACTGAATGTTTGCTGTCCGTTATATCAACATCCGGGCCAGACAGCATTTTCGTCAGTTCTCTTTGGTTGTCAATGAAGCCGTAATCTGACATGGTGCTGTTGTTCTTCTCCATAAACTTTACCATCTCTTCTATTTCTTTCTTCTTTTTGAATAGCTTAGATTTCACTTCATTCAACTTTTTATTTTTCTCCTCTAAATTATCTTTCAATCTTCGTTCATTATTTTTCCTGATTTCTGTCAAACTGGCCATTATCTCATCAACATGCTTTTGAAGCATTATAATCTCTGAGTCACACAGTTTTTTATTTTCTGTGATCTGTTTTGTTACTTTCTCCATCTTTTCATTCATCCCAGGTAGGTCCCCTTCCTTGATCTTTGTCAGAAATTTAAGTAGACCTCTCCTCTTTTCAGTTGCTGCCGTGGGTATAGTGCTCCATTCATGTTCCTTATGATCTGTTTTGGCACACTTGGCACAAATAAATTCATCACAGTCCTCACATAACATATCAATAGGTAGATCGTGGGTTTTACACATTTCAATATGCCCTTGAGGAGAGCCCAGTGGATATTTGGGTTTACTGGCGGCCATGTTTGTTGAATGTCTCCTACCTATGACTTAGATTTAAGGTACAGGTAAGATAGCTATGCTTTGTGAATTGATTTGGACTTTAAACTGATAACGCATTACATGATATGCACAGTGAACAAACAAGTGTGCACAAACAATTGATAACATAAAATGGTTTTAACTTTAAACTTGGTGATTAATGTGAAACTACATTAAATTTTGAAAATATATATCCAGCATTTCATGCATTAGTTCTGAGGCATGCATCTTTGCTGGCAAAAGAGGTTTATGTCCCCTTCTAAAGTTCTTTGCAGATAATGCCACCAAACTATGTATGTGCTTTCAAGTAAGAACCTCAGAAGCAAGGAGAGAAAAAAGCTTTCATGCTGCATGTCATTTTCATAAACAAGAAGCCCATAGGTCACAGTGTTCACCTGAGTCAATATGACCCTGCTGCTCTTCATCAGCAGATTTTTTCTCCTATGATATATTCTTATGTATTCTATTGCTAAGAAACAGGAGGCCCAAAGGCCGCAATGCTCACCCAAGTCAAAATTGCTCTTCTGTTCTTCATCAGCAGATTTTGCCTATGTTATCCTTCATAATCAATGAGTCATTGGCAGGGTTCGATACTAACTTTTAAAACATATTATTATTTTTGGGAGTTGATTTTATCAACTCTCTCTATACACTTTCACAGAACAAACAGTGTTTCGACCTAATCTCTCCTTTGAGAGAAAAATCATCAATGGAAAGTTATCTCCGCTGACAAGAAATAGTACATCAAAATGATCAAGAAATTTAATGAAATCCACAATCTGTTCTTTATCAAGAACAGTAAAATAAAAATAATGTTCTCAACAACATGCATACTTTTGATTTTTTTTGATTTTTCATTTTTTCCGTCGACAATTCCATTGTAAACCGGAAGTTGTTTAATTATAGCGATTTTTTTTCATTTTCTAATGAATGTAATTGTTCATTTTAGAGATTTAAAGAATGCGTAGCATCTTAATATTTCCATCAGAAGTACGGTTCGTTCAAACTGGAAGTTGTCTAAAAATGTGTATTTTCTATCGAAACTTTCAGGGATGATTATTGTATGCTTGATGTAGAGTTGGAAGTCGTTTTGAGCACATACGGTCGTACCGGAAGTGAATAAGAAGAACCGGAAGTTGATTGGATCTAAACGTATTTTGAAGAATTCTTGTGCCTTTTTAACATTTTTATCCTATCAATGGGATTATCCCAACACAGGTCTTATTCCATCAGATATCGGACGGAAGACCTACTCGTTGTCTGCAAGGAGATCGCATCTAGTTATTAATTTTTTCCCTTTTCTTGTGAGACGGATTTCTCAGAGATGGCTGAACGGATTTTCTTGAAATTTTCAGGGATGATAGAGAATGAGAATACGCTCAAACATTTTTTTTCATATTTTCAAAATTCACTTCCGGTCGTCAGATATGTCCGATTTCCGATTTCTTTTTTTTTCAAAAAGATTTTATCCGAGTCATATCTCAGAAACGGTAAGAGATGAAGACACCAGACTTATATGAATAATAGATCATGATAAGTAGGCGAGCCCATTTTGTTTAAAATCGTCCGCCGTCACTTCCGGTCGTCACAGGAAGTGATCATAAATATAAAAAATTTAAACTTTTCTGTTTTGAAATTTTGTTGACATCACAACATAGCATCTTATTTGTAGTTTCGAAATATGTCAGTCCCGCCGGAAACAAAAACGGTAACTTCCAGTCATAAGAGAAAACTACATAATTTGAATATTTTTCTTTCCCATAAATATCTTTTATAGATAAAGCATTTGGATATTTTTGGATATGTTATTCACACTGCAAATATCTACATTAACATCTAATATCTTTGTAAAATTCACTTCCGGAGGCATGATTTCTTGTCCTCAAAATGAGAAGTTATTATAGCGAGATCTCAAAACCGATAAGAGATTAAGACACCAAACTTATAGCAGTAATAGATCTTGATAAGTAGGCAAACCCATTTGAGTTAAGGTCGTCCGCCGTCACTTCCGGTCGTCACAGGAAGTGATAAAAAAATGGAAATTTCAAATTTTCTTTGTTGAATCCGTTTTGGCATCACATTATTGCATCTTATTTGTTTCTTCGAAATATGTCAGTCCAACTGGAATAAAAAACGACAACTTCCGGTTGTAAGAGATAAACAGCGTAAATTGAGTAATTAACTCTCCCATAAATATCTGTTATAGATAGAGTATTTGATAAGATTTTTAGATATATTATTCAGACTGCAAATGTCTAGAGTAACGTCAAATATCCTTTTAAAATTTACTTCCGGTTGCACGATTACCTGTTCTCAAAATAAAAATTACCATAGCGAGATCTCGGAAACAGTAAGAGATCAAGAAACCAAACTTATATGAAGAATAAACCTAGAGGAGTAGGAAAAAGATATAGGGTAAAATGCGGCAGTCGTCACTTCCGGTTGTCACAGGAAGTGATAAGAAAATATCAAAAGTTTTAACTTTTCTGTTTAAAATTAAAACTTACTTCACATCAGTGACTCTCTTTTGTTCTTTTGAAATATGTTAAATTCCACCGGAAATAAAAACGTCAACTTCCGGTTTAAAGAGATAAACATTTTTATTTCGATGTTTAACTTTCCCATAAATATCACTTATGAATAAAGTATTTAAAATGTTTTAGATATCTTATTGTTATTCAGACTGCACTGTCTAGAAAAAATGCCACATATCTTCGTAAAATTCACTTCCGGCGCGTGTTTCATGTCCTCAAAATGAGAAGATATGTGACCGAGATCTTGGAAACAGCAAGAGATTAAGACACAAAACCTACCTGAGTGATAGACCTTGAAGAGGTAGCGAAACATACAGGAGTAAACGCATCATTCGTCACTTCCGGTCGTCACAGAAAGTCATCAATGAAATAAAATAAATAAACTTTTCTTTCTTAAATCATAACTGACATTACTTTATTGCATTTCTTTCGTGTTTTTTAAATATGCTAGATTCCACTGGAAAAAAGAAAACATCAACTTCCTGTTTAAGAGAAAACTAAGTTTTTTCAATGTTAAACTTTCCAATTAATTATTGCTTATAGATTAGATAAGCTATTTAAAATGTTTTTATATAATTATGTTGTAGATACCACAAATGTCTAGAGAAATGTTAGAGAATTCCGGTAGTGTTTTTTCCTGTCCTCAGATTTGAATTTGTTCTCACAATGGCCCAGTAACAGTAAATGACTAAAATATAAAACTTTCAGGACTGATAGACAGTCATCAATTTATTTACATCATTTGAAAATCGTGTGTGGTCATTACTTCCGGTCGAGACAGGACGTGATGTAAAAAAGTGATTTTGAAAAGTATTTTTGTTTCTACACAAGTTTTAAGCAAACACCAAATTAAGAAAAGACAAACAACAGGAAGTAGTTAAACGGAAGCCCTTCTCATTACTCGTAATGAGTTTCTAGTTATTCGTTTTTTCTTCTACTCCCTAAACGCCAACTTTGAAGCCTCGTATCTCACTCATTTCTCAATGGATTTCGCTCAACTTTTTAGAGTTTATAGACGTTACTAAACTCTATCAGAATGTTGTCTAACATTTCAAAAAATCACTTCCGCTTTTGAGTTATTTACCTTTAAACGAAAATTTATAAAGTAAATTGAGAAAAATAAAATATGTTGATGGATATATGAAACATATTGTTTTGTGTGCTTAGTTGATCTAATGTTGCCCATTTAGACAATCACAAGAGCACATGTGCTCTAGGAGTTTTAACTCAGATCAACACAATGTAATCATTTTTATGCTACCCATCAGACCCTCCCCCAGCCTCAGTGTTCGAGTTAAAGCCTAAGTATTTTAAAAGTTATTTCTCAGTAAGTAAATATTAGTCCATCCTGACCCAAACTAGCCTGGGTGAAGTCTCTAGGGATGGACACTAGTTTATTTTGATTTTGGTTCTGACACGTACATTTTCGAGATAAGTTTTTTTTGGGAATAGCTCTTTAATTATGTGACTTGTTCTGATTAAACCTTTATGGATGATGCAAATAGGGATGGACGATAATAGGGCTGTGTATTGAGCCAAGAATTTCGATACGATACGATATGCAAAGCCCATACTTTAACAAAGATTGACGTAGATGCATCGTTACCCTATTGCAAAGGTAATGATAGAGACAAATTGAAGGTAACTTAAATCAAAGTTTAAAGATAGTATGTTGGCTATAACTGTGTGTGTTTTCTGACTGGTACTCACTACTTCAACCAAATGGTGGTAGAAAGGGTTTACAATCACCAAGGTTAGTGAAAAAGGCCTTCCACATCGAAAAAGAGACCAAAAGTATTTAAACTATTTCGCCTTAACTCTTAAGATTAGACGAGAAGAGACTAATTATATAATCATTGATGAAAATACATGTAAGCGCAGGTAAGTCCTCTTCTTTGATATTTGTCAGAAATTTAAGGAGACCAGTACTCCTTTGGATGGTGCCGTGGGTACAGTGCTCCATTCATGCTCCTTATGATCTGCTTTGGCAAACTTACCACAAATAAATTCATCGCAATCCTCACATAACATATCAATAGGTAAATCATGCGTTTTACACATTTCAATATGCCCTTTAGGAGAGCCCAGTGGATATTTGGGTTTACTGGCGGCCATGTTTGTTGAATGTCTCCTACCTATGACCTAGATTTAAGGTACAGGTAAGATAACTATGCACTGTGAAGTGATTTGGACTTTAATCCTATATTCTATATGTTTATTCACCAATCAAGGGCCCTCGGGGGGCATGGACAAATTATTACAATATGATTACACTGATTACAATTGCATATTATAGATGTATAATGTAATATGACTAGTGATTAAGTTTGACATTGAGAAGTGCAATACCACAAGAAGTATCATCATGAAAATGTAGGATTTGTTACATATTCACAGTACAGTCTCACACTGGATCAAAGTATAGAAAACCATAGGATGATAAAAAAAACAATTAAATAAAAATAATAAATACAAGATAAATAATAATAATAAAAAAATTTTGTAATAAAGTACTCTAATGTATAACTCATATAATATATAAATCATATTACATGATATGCACAGTGAACAAACAAGTGTGTACAAACAGTTGATAATATAAAATGGTAACTTTAAAGTAGGTGTATTCATGTGTAACTACATTTAATTTTGAAAATTTATTCAGCATTTTATGCATAAGTTCAGAGGCATGCATCTTTTCTGGCAAAAGGGGTTTTTGTCCCCTTCTAAAGTTCTTTCCAGATAATGCCACCAAACTATGTACTTTCAAGTAAGACCCTCTGAAACAAGGAGAGAAAAAACTTTCATGCTGCATGTCATTTTCAAAAACAAGAGGCCCATACGCCACAATGTTCACCTTGTTGATATGACCCTGCTGTTCTTCATCAACAGATTTTTTTTCTCCATATATTTCTTTCTCTATATACACGCATTCCCATGTATGCTATTGCTAAGAAACAGGAGGCCCAAAGGCTGCAATGCTCACCCAAGTCAAAATGGCTCTTCTGTTCTATATCAGCAGATTTTCCCCTATGTTATCCTTCTTTATCATTTAGTCATTGGAGGTAAAAAAGTAGCATTGGTAAAAGAAGACCATATTGCTGATACCCGGACTTCTATTTTATGATTTTATTGGAAGGGAGGTTAATTTTGTTTGTTGTCTGTGTTAGTCCCTCAGAAAAAAAAAACTTAGATTAGACAAGAATTTCCAATACTTTAAGGTTTTCATATGAAGAATGCCTTTTAATTGGCAAATTTATAAAAGAATGTTTCTTTCTTGTAGATTGAAGTAAATGGAAAGACAAAAACTAAAGGTACAATTAATACAGATATACAAAGTGGCAATAATTTGAAACGGGATAAAAAGTACGTTGTAATTTATTTTGGTTTTTTTTTTTGGGGGGGGGGGGAGGGGGGAGGAAATGCATTTCTAAGTTTAGAAATATTGTCATAAACCTGTAATGTTTTACTTTTGAAGATTTAGATGTTTTATTTTTTTGCAGTATAGATTAGTATTAAAGATTATCTTTTGCACTAAATTTTCGTTTTCATTTATTTTTAGACCTGCCAATTCATCTTCAGCGGATGATGCAGTTAGTGTACGTGTAGAAATCTCTAAGTTTATATGGGTTTCTGAAGACATTAAATTCTACTTTATTAAAATAATAACAGTTTTAATTAGAATTAAGATATTTCAGTTCACTTTATTAACATATTAACAATTGAACAGAGATGATGAAATTAGATTTTCACTGACAAGAGCATTATAGCATGATAAAAGGAGAGAAAAGTACATAGATAAAATTAGATACGAGATCATTTTTATTGAATAATCAATCAAACAAGGAAAAGTGTTCATATTATTTCCCGTTCTAAATGGCTTTATAAAACAATCAATGATGCCAAATTTTAAATGATATATCAGGGTTTTGATCCTAATTCAGCATTTTTTACTAAAGTCATTAATAAGAAAAAGAAACCTACCTTTGGAAGTGAATCGGGTGGAAAAAGAAAGAGAGATCTAGACATGGCAGTGACGATGAAACAGAAGATTTAGACCCCGTCGTTTTACGTAGTAGACAGTTAGCAAGTAAGACTTAGACCCTGTTGTTTTACGTAGTAGACAGTTAGGAAGAAGCGATAAAAAAGCATTCCACAGTACAGGCTGCTCTGGATTCACTTCTGGCAGGTGTTGGTATATGTACAGTTAATAAATCCATGTTGATTTTTGTAATTTAATATTACAGGTGTCAGGTATGTCAAGTTACTCAAAAAATAAGCTTGAAAAGCCATGGTAGATTTCCATAAAGCAATCTTTTTGTGTTTTGTGTATTTATACCGTGATTCATATTGAAAAATATCTTACTTCTGTTCCTTGTTGATTTTAAGAGATTTCAGATCTTTTAAAATCTAAATCTTGATTCGAACCAGTGTTTCAGGTTGTACATGTACGATGACAAATTTATTTGTTCTTGTTTTAGCGGAGAATGCTCTGGGCGGTGAAGTTTACGTTTCTGATGACGATTCTGGTTTTACGACTTCATCCCTCCCCAAACCCCAAGCTCAAAAGGACGTCACAAAGATGGAGTAAGATTGTTAAAGCTGTAGTATTTGTTTTTATCATCTAACCCCAGGCATACAGCACTTATTTCATTTAAATTTGTAATTTTGTTGTTTATTAAATTTTTAGCCCACGTAATCCGAAGGGACTAACAGCTCTATGGGTCGGAAATGTTTTACCAGATAAAGTAGATGATAAAAACTTTTGAAAATCTTTTCTAGGTAAGAAATTTGAAATAGTTCAACAGATATAAAGTTATTTAATTAAACTTCTAAGGGCTCGATTGAAATCTTTGAGAGTTTTTTGAAAAAAGCGAATTTAAATCTGAATTCTTACAATTTTCTGAAACTAGTTTAAATGCACTTGACGGAATAGGCAAGCTTCCGCTTTTCTAAAAACAAATTCTATGCTCATTTAACGAATGTTAAAAATGTGTAACTTCGAAAATACATCACCTAATGATATTTTAAAACAACCCATTTGGAATAACAGCAATATCAAAATAAAAGGAGAAACATTATTTTTCAACAACTGGTTCAACTGTAATATTCTCTATTTAAAAGATCTAATAGATGATAACGGGAACATGAAAACTCTACAAATGCTTTCCACTGTTATTAAAAGGAAGTCGAACTGGCTTTGTGAATATAAAACTTTATTGTCAGCAATTAAACCATTGTGTAAAAAATGTGACGTATCTAATGCCAAATATTTAAACATAAAGAATGAAATGAGATTTCATTCCGCAACAGGGGTATCAAATCTAAATGGTAAGAAATGCCAATTTTTAAAAATAAAATTTTAATACATAAGAAATTCGTTAAACCGTGTTATCAAATTAAACTTTCTCTAGACTTTTCAATTCCTGCAAACGACTCAAATCTATGGCAAAATATATACATGAGAAAAATTAAAGATATAAATGATAATAAAGTTGCTGAATTTAATTATAAAATGCTTCATAATATTCTCTGCAACAATACTTATTTAAGTAAATTGATAAAGGACAAGGGGGGCAACTGTACGTTATTCAAAACAACTGAAACCACAAAACATTTACTTTTTTAATGTAAAATCGTTGAACAGATTTGGAAAAAAACTAGGAATCTTTTTATCTATGGATATAAAATGAAAACACATTGTTCTGTGCTTTTATCTAGAAAAAAAACACGATAAGATTGAATCTTTGAATTTATTTATATCTTTTATTGCGTATAAAATATATAAATACAATATGTATTGTAGAATTGAATCTCTGAAAGAAACTGAAATAGATTTGTTAAAAAATGTTCAAAATGCACTTATTCAATATTCTTTACGTCTTATGAAATTTGATAAACAACATACTTTTTCAAAATTTGCAGACACATTAAGAATATGATGTACATGCTTTTTTTTGTTGTTGTTTTTGTTTTTTTTTAGCTAACCTCGACGAAGTGGAGATGAGCTTATGCTAAACCCCGATGTTGACGTCGGCGTTAGCGTCTGCGTCCCAAGTAACTATAAGCCCTACCTGAACCAAAATTGCATGGATGATGCATTTAGGGATGGACACTACCAGACTTGGTTCGGATGCTGGATCTGACCTACATTTTTCAGATGAGTGACCAGGTTAGAGTTTTTGGAGCAGGTCCATTCCCAAGGTACTATAAGCCCTACCCAGACCAAACTTGCACGGATGATGCATCTAGGGATGGACACTACCAGACTAGCTTCGGATGTTGGATCTGACCTACATTTTCATTGCCAAGTAACTATAAGACCTACCCGGACCAAAACTTGCATGTATGATGCATCTAGGAATGGACACTACTAGACTTGCTTCGGATGCTGGATCTGACATGCATATTCATTCCGAAGGAACTATAAGCCCTACTTGAACCAAACTTGCATATATGATGTATCTAGGGATGAACACTTCCAGACTTGCTTCGGATGCTGGATTTGACCTATATTTTCATTCCCAGGTAACTATAAGCCCTAGCTAAACCAAACTTGCATGGATGATGTATCTAGGGATGGACACTACCAGACTTGTTTCGGATGCTGGATCTGACCTATAATTTCATTCCCAAGTAACTATAAGCCCTACCTGAACCAAACTTGCATTGATGATGTATCTAGGTATGGGCACTACCAGACTTGCTTCGGATGCTGGATCTGACCTATATTTTCCATACAAAAGACCAGGTTAAAGTTTTGGGAACAGATCAATCCCATTGAACTTAAACTCCTAAATCTGCAATATTTACAAAGTTATGAATATTTATTTACACTATACATGTTTTTCATGCTACAGGCATAGAAATGTGTATATATGCCATGTAAGGGGTTAAACACAACTTGTAAGAATGTTGTTTTTGGATAAATACTAAATATTAAGAAAATATGATGTGAGATTTGCATTACTTACATTGATAACATTCGTCGAGGTGAGCTTTGTAATCTTTGATTACCTATGTTTTTTTTTCAATTAATCAGCTACTTTAAGAGAACAGTCTCAAGTCACATCGTCCACTGGGGAGTGTTTGGACTCTTTGTGGTTATAGGACCCCAGTGGACCATAATTGCTAGTTCAACTCGGTTTCAGTATATATTTTGTATATTTATACTCTGCAACACTTTGTCTTAAAAAAAACAACATTATTCCATTATATGTATATACATATAAAAAATGTTACAATCGATAAAAAAACAGCGAATTTACTTATTACCTTTGTAATAACTTGACATAAATATGTAAACAATTGATGTATTCAACAACATTAAGATAATCATGTTTCTCTATTATTATTTTTGTACTGTTTATGTATTGTTGTTATTTATAAAAATCCTGAATAAAATCTTATTACACAAAAAAAAAATTAATGAATGTATGAAAGGATCATCTGTTCTGTTTCTTGTTAAGATATTCTGTTATTCTTAAGCTTTGCAATTATCATTAAAATAAATGAACTTTATACTTAAAAGTATTGCCTATTCATGAAACACACTTGTTCTCCGAGTTTGTTGAAATAAGTTTTTCTTGCCATACTTTAATCCACTAACTGAATCTTTTTTTTCAGATACTATAGTATGGATCTGTGAATAGTGTGCGGACTCTACCAGAAAAATTCTGTGCTTTTGTAAATTTGAAAACAAAGGAGGCTGCAGGGAAAGCCATGCAAAGTTTACAGGTGAATTTCCCTCATTTCTCTTGTAAGAGTGATCCGTTTACGGGTGAATTTCCCCCATTTTTATTGTAAGGGTGATCAGTTTACGGGTGAATTTCTCCTTTTTCCCTGAAAAAAGTGCTCAATTTGTAGGTGAAATTCATACAGTTCTATGGTGTTAAAAAATGAGTTTACAGGTGAATATCCACATTTCTCTGGTGAAGTTGATCAGTTTTCCTGTGCATATATGTAAAAGTTTAGGAAAATTGGTGAAACCTTTTATGTATGGAAGTGGTACTTTCTCATGCAAACTCATATTTTATACAAAGTCTAATTGAAAGTGATAAAAGTCCATCATGAACAACTCAGAAAAAATGTCTCACTTTTCAGTGTTAATGTTTAAAGAAGGTCTCTTCTCTAGAAACTTAATGTTAATTATTAATTTCAATTAATTTAGGGGGCAGAGTGTGGAGGCCAGAAGTTACTGATAAAGTTCCCTGACAACCCCATAGTAAATAGTGGTACACTTACAATATGGAAAACGCCTCGTACCAGTAGCCCTCAGCAGAGACAGACCTTTGTAGGGTGAGTCATTACAGAGGGGGGATATATACTCAACTAAAAAATAAGGTTATAGAGGCTTAAAGAGGGGGAGGGGCATATAGACTCAACCAAACAATAGCTAGGGTTATACATGTGTATACTGTATTTTATTCTAGAGAGGTATATGTTAGCTTTTGATTCAAAACCCAAATCAAATACATGTATATTATTTGATATATTTAATTTTTTCTCAGCTCTTTATGCATGCATACACATTCAGAAAACAGTTAAATGTTGGCATCTCAAAAATTGATGCCTTGAATACCATCAATATGTTAAAAGTAATTCTTCCAACTTGCTTCGTGGTATTCATTACATTGAGGTTTGATATACAAATGTTTATCTTTGTATCAAATATAAGGCTCATTGTTCTAGTCCTGAGGAATTTAGATGTAGATTTTAAGTGTGTCCATATCACTTTGTTGTCACAGTACATGGATAGTATATATAATCCTGCTGAAACACTGCCCTCCTACTATTTCCCTGTGTAAAACCAGGACGTGCATGATTTCGTAGCCAGATCATTTTGCATCATTTAATTCAATTAGTTGTGGTGGAAGTTTATCGAATTTAAGAGATTAAATATGGTAATATTTATAAAAATGACATAATTTAAAGTCATTTGAATAAATTGTGTCTTTTATTATCCTTTCATTCAAAATCTGCATCATTGCTTTCTGATTGCAATAAATTATTAAAGGTAATATGTAGAGATTAGGGTTGGGTTAGGGGTCAAAAGGATTTTCACATGCACACGTCCAGGAATTGAATTGACAACTTTGAAGAGTGCAAAAACAGGAAATTCCTAATCAAAGCTGAATTTCATTAGATTTTAATGCGTTATTTCAAAGGAAAAGTTTGATTGCATCATAAGCAATAAATGTTTATGATTCTTACATAGTCACTGTCATCCTCAGTCAAGACAGGGTTGTCATTACCTTGTCAACTTGTTATTCTTTCCAGTGACTTCAAAATATAGGAATCATTTTGCTTTATATGGTTTTCTATAATACTTCATTTTACATGTATCTGGGCTTGGAGATTCCATAAGTTGTTAAGACTTTAATTCAGAAAGTATTGATTTGTCATCATCATGCAGTCTCCATCAGGAGCTACTCACAGCTGAATAGTAAAGAATACAAAATCTCAGTCCAATACTGTGGAATCATCATTGTTCGTGGGGGACCAATGTTCGTGGGTAACCCTGACCCACGAATTTACATCCCCACGAACGTATATACAAACATATTTTTATTATTTGTTAAAAGTTGCGATTACACAGACTATTTTATATCGTAAAATAACCGTTTCCCTTGTGTACGTGTGATCGCACATAAAGAAGACAATTTGTATTTGGTTATTGACACAAAACCAAAATTTAAAAAAAAATATTATAAGTATCAAAGGCATCGATAACCACAATCTATTTAAAATTAAATGTTAGATCCGCTCGCATACTAGCTACACTATCTACATTATAGTCCATCACGCTCAAATGACCCTTTGATGAGGTCAATTTTCAGTGTGATTTTGAAATGGGTGCTAATTAGCTTTATACTGTGACATCAAGGCTGTTCTTTGTTGGTGCAAGCCACCGGTATATATTTGTGTTCACAAGAGAGATAACTTAAATAAGCAACATTGACGGGGCTATCCTTCTTTATTTTTGATTCCACAGTATTATTTTACGATAAGATTTACTGTAAATTCACATATTTTCGCGGATTAAAATTTTTGTTGTTTGAGGAAAATATATTGGTTCATGGGGATTTGATTTCGTGGTTGAAGAATTGTTCATTAGTAATATATGAGAAAAATTGCATTTCGTGGTGGACATTCAAAACCATGAAAATTAAACCCCCACAAGAATTAGTGATTTCACAGTATTGTGACAATAGTGTGCCATAAAGAAGTAATCAAGAATGCAAAAAGAAAGCAAATTATGGAATTGATGACTTACTATTTACCTCAGTACTTTGAGATTCTGGAATTTGTGACTACCATTAGCAATAGGATCAAAGATTAAGGTAGTCATTGGCATGCTAAGGGTGATATGATAAAAAGGTCCAAACTTGCACATTTTTAAATCCCTTTTTTAAGAATCACTTCTAAGTTT
>NW_026935571.1:0-6780 GCF_032062105.1 Saccostrea cuccullata
CTTGTCAAATTTGTTGTATGTTGGAATTTTTTTTCTGACCTCCACCCCCTCTTTCAATTTGTTTCCAATGTCAATGTCTGAAAAGACAAAACTAACTAGTTATGCTATTCAGATTATGCACGCAGTGTCGAATTCGCGAGTCATGAAAGGAGGGGGGTGGTAGTTTCGGGTCTGTGTAGGGGCCCACAGCCACATTAAAAATTGATTTATTAAACCTTATGTACATTTTGGACACAAAAAGGGGGGCAGACATATTACAACTTCTAAGACATTTCCGATGAGCGGGAAAACAAACTCATTTTTACGGGGTCATTCATATACGCCTCTTCAAATATGCACACATATGTGGCGCAAACAAACAAAATTTAACTTCAATAAATGCAAAGATTCTGCAGTCTGCAATATATCTACCACAACTTTGTCTATCCACAAAAGGACTCTATTTTTTAATGAAATTTTAACAACCAGTGTGTATAAGAGATGTTTATTTGAGCTTGCCGTAAAGGTTTGCCCTAAACGTAATCTTAATAATTTATTTAAACATTTTTTTTTCTCTTTCCATAGTTCATTTAGATATCAAATATTTCCCCCCCACCCCCCCTACCCCCCAGTCATAACCTTTTTACTACGGAAATGTTCGTTCAAGTTCACATTCTCACCCTTTTTGTGAATATAATAAATGTAGTAAGTTAGTGTAAAAAATAGTACTGAAAGATGTTGGGAGTTGGAACTTATCCCCCCTCCCGAATCAAACAATTGTTTTCTTTTTGTGTTTTATCTCCCCTCCCGAATCAAACAATTGTCTTCTTTTTGTGTTTTTGCTTGTCAAATACTTTTCAAGTTCGTTTACCCCCCCCCCCCCCTTTTCAAATTCGATTCTATGTGACTGCTATGTTAGCGACTTTTGTAAATAAGAGACTGAGCATGACAAAATCAACTTGTATTTAATAGTGGGGGATTGAATGTGTACAAGATATATCGGTTATGATAAAATTTGTATATTTTAAGTGATTTAATCCAAAATAATATATTCCGTTTTCCGTTCCGTTCCGTTTTCCGTTCCGCGTTTTAGCAACACCCCTTTTATAAGAAGGTACGGTTTGAGCTTTATTGTGCCCTAGAAATTTAATGTTCTTAAAAAGTTGTGAAATTGGCTTTAACAATCATTGAGTAGATGAATATGATAGATCATTAAAGAATATGACACTAAGGGGGGTCGTTCAGGATATATGACGTCATTAATTTGGTACACTTGTAAGTTTAATGCAGAAAGCCTCAAAATGACTCATTTCTGTGCTGATTTTCCTTTAGCCACCGTCGCCCTCTTTAATTTTTGGTTTATGTAAACTGCTATGAAAAATTACATATCGGTTATCTAAAAATCTCTCTGGGCGAGAGTGGCAGAGTATGTCTTCTGAAAGAAAATATTCCACTGAAAATTGATGTCTTCTGCAACTTTTTAAGAAAATACGGGAAAATACACAAGTTAATGACGTCACAATTAGCATTTAGGAGGTCATATAAGAAAAACGATTTGTGTATTTTTACTGCAAGGAATTCTTATGATTCAGAAAGAGTGAATTTTGATTTCCTATATCACTTTCATATATTAGAAAAATATAGAGCTTTAAATATTTTGTATTGAAACTGTACCTTGTTCTTTGTTTCTATAAATAGAACTGGAAGTCCTCATTGATTTCCCATATTTCAAATATAAGTAGAACTGAATATCATCATTGTTTTTATGCTTGTTAGTTAACGGTAACTACCGATATTACATATAGTTTATACTTATCAGTCACATGATCATTTTACTTGGAAAACTTTATTATACTCATGACATATTGAACATGTTGAATACAGCAGTATATTTCGTAAATATGTTATCAATGAAGCCCCTTTAATCCTTTGTCATTTTTCTTCTTCTGCTGAGAAGTTGCTACATATAAGTGGATGTGCTATAAATAGAAAAGAGAGTCCCACGTTCAGATAGTGTGGACTTGTAAAACCTTGCATCTTATAAGTATGAATAAAATGAAAATTGTTGCATGAAAAAATTAAATTTTCAAGCTTAATTTTGATGCATTTTAAATTAAATATTAAATTTTGGAGTTATCCTTCCTAGCTGAGGATCGGATATCCTTAACATCTCAAATTTTACGATATACTTCCTAATTAAGCAGCAATGGCATCTATAAAGTGCCTAAAAAAGGCGCAATAATCTATATTTTCTCAATTATTCGTGGTTGAGGGGAATTCCCATTTCTATTTTTAGTATCAGGTGGCTAAATATAGAGATGTCTCTGAATATTAGGAAAAATGGCATTTTTGTTCTAATTATAAGCTTCATATAAAAAGTCCTAACAAATATAAAGCTTTCGACAATATGCTTTCAGAATGCACATGTTTGTACAATAATGCTACAATATTGAGGATGGATTCTTGCTTCGTTTTAAAGCAACAATGGTCTAAACATAGATTACATTATTCATACCTGGCCAGCTAGTGGTGTCCAGATCTTGTCATTAACATCTCAAATTTTACAAAATATTTCCTAATTATGCAGCAATTACATCTAAAATGTGCTTGAAAAGGTGCAATAATCTACATTTTCTCAATCATTCGAATGATCTATTTTAGACCATTGTTGATATGAAATGAAAGAAGAGTTCATCCTCAATATTGTGGCAATTATTGTACAAACAAATGTACATTCTGAAAGCATATTGTAGAAAGCTTTATATTTGTTAGGACTTTTTATATGAAGCTTCCAATTAGAACAAAAATGCCATTTTTCCTAATATTCAGAGACATCTCTATATTTAGCCACCTAATACTAAAAATAGAAATGGGAATTCCCCTTATCAATTATCCATACCTGCTAGTGGTATCCAGATCCTATCATTTACATCTAAAATTTTACAAAATATTTCCCAATTATGCAGCAACTACATCTAAAAAGTGCCTGAAAGGGTGCAATAATCTATATTTTCTTAATTATTCGAGTAATCTATTTTTAGACCATTGTTGCCATTAAATGAGACAAGAGTCCATCCTCAATACTGTAGCAATTTTTGAACAAACACATGTACATTCTGAAAGCATATTGTAGAAAGCTTTATTTTCTTTAGGACTTTTTATATGAAGCTTCCAATTAGAACAAAAATGCCATTTTTCCTAATATTCAGAGACATATCTATATTTAGCCACCTGTTACTAAAAATAGAAATGGGAATTCCCCTCAACCGTTGTCCATACCAGCTAGTGGTGTCCAGCTCTTGTCATTAAAATTTCAAATTTTACAACATACGTTCTAATTATGCATTAATGACAATTTAAACTTTGCCAAAATTTGATTTTTCACATTTTTCTAAAATATATCTATATATAGATACATGTTACTAAAAATAGGAGCAAAAGCCCACTTATGTTTTTTCATGAAATGACACTACTTATTCCCAAGTATGATAACACATATAAGATTTGGGAAATTTCCGCGGACAATTTTTCTTATTTAGCCTCAAAGATCTCAAAAAATTCCAATTTCCCCATTTTTCAAATTTTTAGAAACCATGTAAGTTTGCATGACCTTTTTCTTACAGGAGGAATATTTTTAGAATAAACGTTTATATGCCCTATGTACCTTAAAATGTCATGTTATCATATGATCCAATGATTTTTGTTAGAGTGTATTAGATACCAATAAATATTCATTTATATTTCCTCAATTTTCATGTTTTCATTTAGTCAAAATGGGCCAAAAATGGCCGAATTCAATGAATCCGTCTCCATGGCAACCGAGTGCACGTGTGGAACTTCCGACACCATATTTACTAGTTTTGTACCAAGACACACCTATGGTGAAAATTTCATCAAAATCCGAGACATGTCGTTTCCAAGATATTTTGGTGCTTACAGAGAATGCGTGATAAAACTAATGATGGATACTGGCTGAAAATTGACGCACATATTGTGCCTAGCTCAAATAACTGCATGGATGAAAACAAAGAAAACCGTTACCACCTAACATGCCTGAAAGGGTACAGCACCAATGTAAACATTTACAATTTTAATTGTTGATACTCTATCATCTGTAGACATCCTACATGACTATTACCCAGTTTTAATATTATCAGAAAAAAATGAAGTGACTATATATTATATTTACTTTAACCAAAGGTAGGATGGATTCTTACTGGAAGAATACAAGAAAATTCCGAAGCAAAATAAGACAACGATTGTAAACAGAAACAATTAACCTTAGTACAGGAAATTGTCTCCATTCTTCAATTCGGATAAAAGTCTGCTTCAGCTGAATTAAGTGTTCGTCAAAAGATTGTGATTTGCAACATAAAAAGCAATGTAAAACATGGGACATTTATAGGCCTCTGAAAGATTTAGGTACTCCGATCCCCAGGTTATAAAAATCAGGCATTAGATTAATTGAAAATGCTCACAAAAATGTCTCTGAATTCTCAAAGAAATGTGTTTTTACCCACTACAATTCTTCAAACTTTATCTTTAAAGTTAATCATATTATAATAGGTAACATTAGCAAATCTCAAACAATTTTTCGGGAAATATGCGACTGAAAAACACCTGCTATGCATTTTCCAATTCAAATTTGATCAACAAACATATTTTAGAAATGAAAACCATAGGTATCCAGGCTTTTGGAGAAACTGAACAATTTTTATACATATATAAGGTACAAGTTACGTTTCTTTTTTTCGTCATTTTATAAGACCTTTCTGAGACTTTCAAAGAACCTTGAAGCTCTTTGAGAGGTTTAAAATGAAAATTGATGCATGAAAAGATTTCATTTTCAAGCTTCATTTTGAGACTTTTTGAATTAAATTATACATTTAAGTGTTATCCTTCCCGACTGAGGATAGGAGTACATTAAGATGAAAAGGTACTTAAAACAATTCAAATTGAGTTGTCTTTCTTTTTCCACAAGCTTGAATGTATAACTGAAAAAAATAGTATCCTATGAATACCGGTATCCTTGTGGTAACCAAAATTTTATTTCATGCATATATCCTAGTGAATCTGAAATAAAAGATACCACTAGAGAACCTGTCGCATCTAGCTGTTTCATATCTAAATGTTATAAATGTTCACGTATAAGATAATGAACAAATTTTGCTTCATATGAAGACAAAAATAGGTGTGCTACATGTAATAGGGCGTAATTTGTACCCGTGTGATTCCAAGAGATTGCTGGAAAAACTAGTCTACAAAATCCACATAGACATTGTCAATCAGAAACTGTAGAATCTTTTTAATATCAACTTCAGAATACTTGTGTGTACTATCAGAATATTTTAACCAAATGATTTTGCACATGACCATTGAGGAGGTAAGTAAATTTACGAGTTTCATTTTTATTGAAAAAGCAGCTGTCAATTATATAAAAATTATGGACTTTAATTTATCGTGGGAAATGGTTGCATATAGGGTTGAAAATTCATGTTTTCATGCTGTTGATTTTGTAACTTAAGTTTCCAAAAGTTCCTTGGAATTTTTAAGTATCCACATCTGATTTACACCACTTCTCTAATTATGTTGTTGCACAGTACTCCTGATCACTACTGTTAATGTTTTAGTGAGGAGTAAAGACCTTTGTAGACCATTTGCTGGAACCCGCTATGTATATTTGTTTATAAGGATATAACGTATATATAATATTACTTGGGTTTTATTTGGCTGACTTATTTCATACTAAATGATAGAACTTTGTATTTTTTAAAAATGTACTAAATTTGACTACGCAATGTATTCTTGATCAATTCACGAGTCTCACGGTGGATGTGACCTGTCAGCGGGAGGGTGGTTACTCCTGCTAGGCACCTGATCCCATCTCTGATAGTTCTAAGTGTCCGTGTTTTAAGCCCTTCTTACAGATTTATATTGGGTAAAGACTTTCGAAATCGATCACTGTTCATTAGCTACCTAAATTGTACATCTATAATATTTCATCCAAAAAACATTTGCTGATCAACTGGAAAATGCAAAGCAGGTGTTTTTAATTTGCATTTACTAAAAAAAATCATTGGATATTTAATTGTTTTCCCTATATATTAACGTAACAAATAAAAAAATTAAAGATATGGGTTTGGGAAATACTTTGGGTAAATACAAATTACTTTGAGAATATAGAAAAAAAAATTATGAAAATTTTAAATTATTCAATGTCCGATTTTCAAAACCTGAGGATAAGACTACCTTTATTCTGGTAAGGCAAACTAATTGATATTCTTGTTCCGTTTACTTGGAAAGTTATCTCTCTTCTATTTGATTTCTTGCAGCTGTATATACATGATACAGAGAGTAAAGATTACCTTGAATTCGGAAGGGATAAACGTTGCTCCTCTTACTCTTTGGTAAAATTTAGAAAACAAGTACGTCAGGGTTTTCACTTTAGATTTTTTATATTTGTATACTCTAATTAAGCAGTCTAAATATATTTTGTAAAACTTGTCCCCATCGTGAATAAGAATACCCACTCTTCAAATTTCTATAAATCTTAGCAGTAAAGGATTGCTATGTGTTATGGGTCAGAATAACCCTAAATGCCAGCAAAGATCAATCACACAGTTTAAACTTAACAATAATTTATTTACAGTAATATACAAATCATTAAGTACAAACTTAGCAAAAATCTAAAAATACATACATCAGAGTGTCCGTTGCTGCACACAATGTCCCAGTGAAAATATATCCCAGTTGTAACTCAATGGTGCTCATACGACAAGAGTATCTCTATGCATCGAATTG
>NW_026935572.1:0-67164 GCF_032062105.1 Saccostrea cuccullata
GATTTTGAGTTTGAGGACAAGAATAGATGTCAGTTCTAATTATTCTGTCTAGATCAATATCCTCTGGCAAATTCTGAATTGGAAATTCAGCAGGTAAATCTTCAACTTGCAAGGTTTGTAATGAATCATCCACATCAGAGTCATCATCAAAGCTGTCTGATTCAGACCAATTTTCTGTTAAGCGTGACAGAGTTGATACATCATATTCCAATATTTTGGCATCTTCAGTGTGAATAGGTTGTGCACAGCACTCCTTACTCTGCAGTAGTGGAGCTGATTGGGATTCATAAAATGATGCAATAATATTTGGTTGCTTTTTCAGAAAACATTTATTAAAGTTGATAACACGGAGTCCTTCCGTCCTTGTAGCACGACCTATTGCAACATCCAGTTGGCCTGGGAAGTTCATATTTCTACAGTCAACTTCTACACAGTCAAGGGTTAACCCTTGAGCCTTGTGCACTGTAAACGCATATCCTAACCTCAGCGGTATCTGTAGCCGTGTTGCTACATCACGTTTTACTTGAATATCATACACAGTGAACAAATGTTTCTGAATTTCAATGGTGGAAGCTATGTTATCAAAATACACCATCACAGAATCTTTCTTCAGTTCTTTAACTTTTCCTCTGCTTCCATTCACAAGTTTATCACTCAAATTCACTGTTAGAATAACTGGAGCATTCACTTTCAGATATAAATATGATGGAGCTTCACATGATGTAAGCTGTTTGTTGTCACCACCATCTGTGCTCTTATATTCCACTGATTCCCCTTAAAAACATACAAATGTAGCACATTTTAATGATACATAGCAGAAGTCATACAGTTAGTCAATTTTCTGTAATCTGGAACAACATTTAGATGTAGTTATTATGCATCTATTAATTTTTCCCTATATAAAATTAGATCGTTAGATGTGACTTATTCCCTAAAAATCATGATGAATGGACAAATCCCTATGCGTTAGTCAAGTGAGCTAGTCCCTACCTCGAAAGCTAATTCCGGGTTATTTGTAATCCTCTAGCTTTTACCTTTACATTGATGTGATATGTGAATGGACTAATTCCCATGTGTTAGTTCAGTGAACTAATCCCTGCTTTGAAATCACACTATCTGAATCCTTTTAATTTTACATTTGTATCAGTATCATAAAACAATTAATAAGTATATACATGTATGTAATTGCGGGATTGAGCAAGATTCCAGTTCCCCTTGGTCCTGGCCTTGGAAAATTGGAATCTTGCTAAATCCCTCAATAATACGTGTATACTTTAACTTTATAATAAACTCACTTTAATAGTAGATTAAATATATATAGTTATGAAATATTTCAAAGGTTTTTTTAAAGTATTAATGATATATCATGTAACATAGATTACTAATTAAAAGGCACATAGATTATTTTTTATTCCTATATTCCAAATAATATACCTAAAATCATGAAATTGAAATGATGTAATCATTATTTGTTATTATCCAGCCATTAGCTACTTTCTCAAATTGTCAAAGCAGAATATATCAGAAAAGTACCCCCCCCCCCTCTTTCTACTAATGTAAATTGGCAATCAAGGTAATAATAAAAAAAAATGTTAGTAAAAATTCATGCAAAATAATTGTTACTTTCAAAAATACTTCTCTTTAAAATCTTATCTGTCCATACATGCTGAAAAAGACATCAGATAATAATATCAATTTCTCTTTAAAAATATATATATATATATTACCTTATAATATATTATATTAATGAATATGTAAAACGGAATCCAATCAATATAAGGACAAAAGGAAAAAAATTAAAATCAAATTTTGACAAATTTTGCAGGTTGATGAACAATATACAAGAGTCCATAACGTCAACAAGTACATTGAGAGCCAGAGATATTGCATCTCGTTATGAATTGGTGCACAGGGAGAATATAGATCTTCGGATTTTAGGACGCTTGATCAAAAATTATTCCCTGCATCAAAAGTCAGTTATCCATTAAATAAGACTACCAAAACACAGGAAACTGCATATTCCAATATTTCATTCAAAGCAGCAACAGTTACAAAAACCTTCTCACTGGAAAATATTGCTCAATTCCTGCCAAAGTCATGCTTTATTTCATCTCACCTGAGTGATGGTGTAACTATTGGAGTTCCAACATCATATGTCTCAAATGGAAATGTGATTATAAAGAAAATAAGCATCCGAGATTCCACATGGAGACTTGCAATACGAGGAAAAGATGTTAAGCTAGATACATTAAAAATCAGCAATCATTTTGAATGTACAGAGAATTGTCTAGCACATGTATTAGATACTGTTGAAAGAATTCAAATGTGTATTGGCATTCCTATTTCTGATCTTACTCACCTCAGTTGTGATATTAACAAAAATTCATTTCTGAAGGAATGCATCTCAGAATCAGGAGATGAAAATTCATCCCAGATGGTTATGCGCTATGAACATTGCGACCAAATTCTTGGATGGGGATCCACTGGAAGTTCTTGCAGGACATGTCAGAAAAAAAATAAGGAGAAATACAATAATTGAAGATATAATAGACGCAGAAAAATCCATAATTTTACATGACGAAGATCAGAAAGACATGTCTGTAATTCTAGAGAAAATCTTTCCAGGTGCCTCCTCTGAAATGAAAATCCTCTTGGAAAGCCAAAGAAAGGCTCTCAACTGCAAAAACAGGAAAGGTATTAAGTGGGACGGACATATCTTGAGTTTATGTTTAATATTGTGGGTTAGAAGTCCTAAGAATTATGAGGAAATAAGGGACAGCAACATTCTCATCCTGCCATCTGGACGTCAGCTGCGAAAAAACAAGAATAGGGTGCCCCAAGAGCCTGGTATAACTGCATTGGATGTATGCTGCAGCAAAAGAAAGCAGGCTTGAGGAACATGGTTATGCGGGAGGATTAGTTCATGATGAAGCCAAGATTCAGGAAGGAGTTGCATTGGACATGAAGGGTGGTTATCCCAAACTCATCGGTTGGATGGACACTGGAGAAGAGAACAGACATGCTCAAATTCTAAAGGACAAGGAAGTGAAGACCACATTAGCCTCCCATGTTCTTCAAGTAGTCTTTGTGGGGTATACTGGTTTTCGTTTCCCAGTGTGTCATCTTGCTACTTCTGGTGTAAAAGCATCAGAACTACATACCATTTTGTGGTCAGTAGTTAAGAAATTGTATGATTGGGGATTTCAGGTTGACTTTATCATGCAGGACGGTGGTGAAGAGAATCGACAATTTATAAAAATCAAATTTTGATGAGGATCCAATGAACAAATGTTACTTAAGCAAAAACATTGTTGACCCCACCAAAGTTGTTGCACATGTACAAGATTATTCTCACAATATGAAAAAATTAAGAAATAACATTTTAACCAGTGGACATAACAAGAACTTTCACAAGAGACTTTTAAAGAAAAATGACTTTTTTATCATTTGGGATCATTGGAAATGTGCTGTGCTGTGGGACAGAGATGTAAATACTAGACCCATATGTCACAAAATCACCAATGAACACCTTAATCCTAACAGCTCTGAGAAAATGAGAAATCATTTAGCAGAAGACATGTTAAACGAGGATTTCCTATACCTAATGGAAGCATATCAGGCAAGCTTGAGTGATGGTGAATATCTCAATTCCTCCATACAGATGCTAAAACAAACAAGCAAAATTATTTCTGTGTTTCGGGATAATCGACCTCTTACCTCTATGGAAGATCTTCGGTTAGACATTTTGAAATCAGTCTTCAGCTGGTTTCAGGAATGGAAATCAGAAGTTTGACAACTTAAAAATGGTGGAATTCAGACATCTAGGACACTTATATCTCAGAAATGTTTAGAAGACATTGAAAGCATGTTACTAACCTTTAAAGAAATCTGCAGAATTCAACTCCATCAATTTCCTGAAGGCTACATTGTCCCATCCAGAATCAATTCTGACATCGTTGAAAATATCTTCTGCCAACAACGTGGTTTGTACAATGGTAGCTCTACAAACCCTACATACAGTACTTACTGTTCTACTGTCAACTCTATTATTCTCGGTCAGTCATTAGAATCAAGAGGTCGAAAATCCAATATTGGACTTGCTGCTGCATCCCCATTCACTATGTGTACCAAGGACACACTGAGTTGTTCCTCATCTAAAAAGTCTAAGATTTTACAAACCATGCGGTAAATTTACCGTAAAATGCTGGAAACTTAATTGTGAAAATAAAAATAAATTAATTCAAACATTTATTCATTGAGAGTTCTGAAATTAAATTTTATATATTTTCATGAATCTGTTTCACATTTTGCATGACACCGTTTTCATTTTGGATCTGCACTAGGCAGATACATGGAAGCTGAATGGAGACAATAGAACACCCCCCCCCCCCCCAGTCAGACATTTAAGTATGTTTCTAATAACTAATTCAGAAATGTAAACAATGAACACATGCTATATGTAACAATGCTCATGCAGAAACAAAGCAAAGAACAGATCTGTACATCAGTAGTTTATCCTACCAATTACATGTGTTGATCATGTTTACCTTTTGCCACATTAAAAATTGTTTAAATGACAGATATGCTCTTTTTTAATATGGATCGGTAAAACAAGGATCATGTATATGAAAGCACACTGTAAATTGTATATACCTGTTAGTTCAAGAAGGTTATCAGAATTGCATATGTCCACATCATAGTTCTGTGAAAATAGTCTCACTAGAACACCAGTTACAAGAGGTCTTTCTAAAGTCTTCAGGAACTCAATGGTGGACTCTGAAGCCAATCCACGACTTAGCTCATGAATAGCAGTAATTAATTTTTCTGAAATAAGATACCGGTACAAGTCAGTTACATTTAAAGTTTTTATATGTGGTTTAAAAATTCAAACAATTTAGAGGTAGACTGCTATGATGATCTTGTTAAAAAAAAGAAACCTTTTAAAGCTGTATATATTGACAAAAATGTGTTACATGCATTTAAACAATTTGTGCTTTAAGGAAGCTTTCAACACTGCACACTAAAGAGTTCTACTTGGTTTTATGCAGTTAGCCTGATCTGTCCTTAGAAACAAGTAACAGCTTTTTAAAAAGCTTGCCTGACTAAATCAATATCTGCATGAAGAATGATAAACCTTTTGTGCAATATTTTTGTTTTGAGAACCTTGTGTAAATGAAATCTTGATTTTGTTTAACTTTTAGAAGAATCATCTCTACACTGCATACTAAAGAGTTGGTATTCTTATAGTATTCTGTGGTTTTCTGCAAGGGGAGTGATCTGCCCTTGAATTTAAATTGATTTCGAAATTATTATAAAATCTATTACAAAATCATGCACCTTCAACATTCTAAAAGATGGATATAATTAAATAGTACACATTTTGCTGGAGTGTATTTTCCCCAACAGGCACGTAGCATCGTTTTTGAAAGTGGGGGGGCCAACCTAAAAAAAAAATTTTTACTTACCTAAAAAAAGTTGACAAGCAAAAAAAAAACGAAAATTAACAAGTCGAAAATCCTATTTTGGGGGGGGGGGGGGGGGGGGGTAGTGGCCAACTTTTTTCAATGCCAACTTCCTTTCACTTCCATTTTTTCCTATATTTCCTTACTATGTATATACTGTTGTAAAAAGTGGGTGGGCCAAGCATCTTTTCAATGGACATTTTCTATAGTAAAGGTAATGTTGGGGAAAAAGTGGGGGGGGGGCATGCCCCCCCCCTGTTGCTACGTGCCTGCCCACTGAAGTAAACCGTAGTAATGTGTTTATTTTTTTTTTTCTTAAAAGAAGGGGGGGTTAGTCCTACTATCATATATTGAGAATGAAATAACTAAAAGAAAATTCACTACTTAGACCTGTGTGGAAAGAAAAATTCAAGATTTTGCACTTCTTTCTTATTTATTGTGCGCATCTGAACAGAGAGATATATAATAGATCATGCATCTGGAGACCATGACTTTGTTGAAATGCGTTGTTTATCATTATTGGACTAATCCATTTATGGAATAAACCAACCGCGGGATCGAGAAACAAATTAGAAAACTCATTTCTTTAGTGTTGCATGTTCGTACATGTATACTGATATTTTATACGATATGTTGTTTAAAAGAATGAGATAAAACATTTATTTGTAGATAGAATTTCTGAAGCATTAGGATATACTTTAATTCCATAAAAGTTAGAACACCCATTCATACAATAGAACAATCCAAGGAAAAGGCGCGAAGAAAGCAGTGACATTTGGCGCGAAAAGAGCGATTCACCCCTTTCGTATAATATAAATGGACTAATCCAGTAGTATAGAAATGCAGAAAAAGGATACACGGACATGTTGAAACGGTGAATCACATGGAAAAATTTGTTCAGTGCAAAAGAGTAAAGGAAGTAAACACTGCAGTATTTTGAATCAGTAATATTCTTTTTTCTGAAAACTGTTTGTTTTAAAATGCAGGTAAAGAATTCCAATAAAAATCAGCTTGCATAAAATCTAGCTCTCAAAGTATGATCTATTAGTTTCGGATTATGAAAATATCAATCCTTATACAGCCTGACGCCGTGGCGTCAGGCAATAAGATGGAGAAATGGTTATTTACACTTAATTACACTATTTGTAATAAATTAAATTATTCTTAAGATTATATTAAACCAAAAATAAGTAATTGAATTTATTATTCCCATTATTTAATCTGTGAACATCGAGTTAGTTTATTATCTTTAAACATTTTTCCTGCCAATATAAGACAAGTATCTGATATTGAAAATGAATTTACTCTCGGTATGAACATCTTTATATGATATATCTCTCTACAAGTTTAAATAACACTTTTTATTGGTGTTTATAGCTTCCTTAAGGCCACGCAAAGTTAATTACTTGGTTTTCAGGCCTTTTTTCAAGAAATATGATGAGGGAGGGAGGCATTTTTTTTCTTTTTTATTGCCCCCAAAACATGATGAGGCAGCTTTTTACATTGTACAAAACCTCAAAAAATGATGAGGGAGGTGATTTGGTGTTTATATTTTATTGATTTAGCAATAAAAAGGGTCATGAGGCACCCTTGGAAGAGATGAGGGAGGGCCTGAGAACCAAGAAATTAATTTCTTTATTTTGCCTATAACTAAATGTATATACCTTCTGATTGCCGATACACCTTTTTCAAGACTATGTGATGAGGAATAAGATCTCTGAATTTTGTATTTGATATAACCAAATCTCCCGGATCTCCATATCTTTGGTTAGCAACTGGCTTCAGCTGAAAAAAATCTCCAGCCAAAACCATCTGTATGCCTCCAAAAGGATTGCTCACCCCTCGTACATGTCTGCAAACATATTCTATTTGCTCTAGCAACTTCCAAGATAGCATGGATATTTCGTCTATAATCACACAATCTATAGACAGAATTCGAGTTTTCACATCATGATAGTTTACATCTGTCAATATTTTATTGGTCAATTCCTCATTGGAATATCGACCATCCCTTAGGGCAAAAAATTTGTGCACTGTCACGCCCTGTATCAGGGATGCTGCCATCCCTGTCGTGCCAGTTACACCTACTCTTTTCCCACTACTTTTCATTGTTTGGGCTATTTTTTTGACTACATAGCTTTTGCCAGTGCCCGCTGGCCCAAGAATAAGAACGTTGTGACCCTCTGTTGCTATCTCCATTTTTCCCGTACTTTTTAATTCGAGAGTTACTTTGAGTACGAGTTATCTACAGAAAGCGACCAATCAGAGCGCAGCTTTTAAATTACTCCGGAAGAACATATGGAAAGAACTGTCGCCAGATCCAAATGTCGAAAAAAGAGGTTAGTTATATGACTAACGGTGCGCGTTAATTAGAATTTGACTGAAGAATATCAAAATTGAATCTATACTCCACTCACTCCTACTTGGTTGGCAGGGCAAGTTGCCCAGAAACTAGACAAAAAGTCCGATAAAAATTTGTGGTAGCGAATTTCCTATTTTTAGATTCCTCCCTTGTGTATTTTTATAGTAGGGGTAACTTTATTTAAAGAAGATAAATATTTCGTGACAAGCCCCTGTGGTTAGATTACCATTAACGTCTTTTTAAGTAAAATATCCAAGTATTAAACAGATGTGTTAGACTCTTTGGTATCTTTTATCTCAAGCTCACCAGGATATATCGTATCGACATAGGAATGGAAATAACCATTGTTGATTTAATACGTCGATATATTAGTGCATGTATCTAAATGTCGAGTTGAAGGCCACAGCAAATGTGTTCTTTTCACGCATAAGATTTTGCACAAATTCTGCTTCATATGAATTCAAAAATAGGCTTGCTTATAACGGGGTGCAATAGGTACCCATGGGAATTCCAATAGATCGTTGGAAACCTGTCTTCAAAGATATAGATATTGTCAATCAGAAACTCAAGCATCTTTTTGATGTCGTCTTCAGAGTACCTGCATGTGCAATCAGAATGTGATTTAACAATTGAAAATAATTTTCAATTGACCATGTAAGTTAATTTATGAGTTCCATTTTTATTAAAAAATCAGCTGTCAATGATATCAAAAAACATGGACTTTAATTTATCGTGGGGAATGGTTGTGTGTAAAGTTTTTAAGCTGTTAATTTTGAAGAAAATTCAGAGTAGAAATGTGCGAAAGCAAAGATATTTTCTTGTTATGTCAGCCCGCGCTCAATGTTGTGTACGGAGTTCAACAAATTGAATAAACTCCTGAAATGTACACACTTTTGATAAACAGGGCACGAGCTTTATTGTTGTTAACGTTTACGTTTCACCGGGTGTGTTCAATTGTTAAACTCTGCGCACAGCACTGAGCAGCTCGGACCGACAAAAGTGATGTGTTGGTTTTATTTTAGCACATTTCTACTTTGAATTTTCTGGATTATAGTTTTAATATTTTTCATTAGTACTAAATAAAATTACTATTTTTAAGTATGGAGGATAAAGTTAAATCTGAAGGTGTAAGGACGTGTCAATCAAACGCGTCTAGAAATTTGAAGTTTAAAAAAATATATTTTTATTAAATTTTAGTTTAAAATGCTATGGAAACATTTATGTTATTAAGTTATGGAATTATACAAAAAATTAATTTTAGAAAATATTAACATCATCTGGGTCTATGCAACTAGTAATTTTAAAGTAAACATTCAATTACCAAATATGAAAAATTTCACGGTAAACTAGTTTTGTGTTCATTCCACTCAATCCTATTCGCTGATATATTGTTACCTCTATGATCAGGTGCATGAAACAAAAATTTATTTTAAGTAAATGTTTTTAAAGCTCTTTTAAATATCTACCTCTGTTATTAATTTTCTGAAGTTTTTTTTTCTCGACATTTATTGCAAAATGTCTTTAAAGGTAAAAGTCTGCTTTGTTTGCAAAACCAGCAAATCTCTGTTACAATAATAAGGGGGAAAGTATCAAACAATTACATTTCGATTCATTTTGATTTATTTTAAAGAAGATTTATATGTGCAAATGAGTGCATGTTTTTAGACTATATTGACGCCTTAGGCATTTTATTTCAGACAATGAATTTGCATGTCTCCAGGCTAAGCTTTTCTTCAGAAGAAACATTGGTTACTACTTAGCACAAATATTTGTACCGAGTGTTTTAATTGTCATTCTTTCCTGGATCTCATTTTGGATTCACGTGGATGCAATTCCCGCAAGAATATCATTAGGAGTTTTGTGTGTGCTCACCATGACAACTCAAAGTTCTGGCATCAGGAATTCCCTTCCACGAGTGTCATACATAAAGGCGATAGATGTGTGGATGTCGACGGGACTTGTTTTCGTGTTTGCTGCGTTACTAGAATATGCTTACATTAACGTACAGACACGAAGACATGTCAAATCAACGTCTATGAAGGTAGGCAAGAGTATGCAGTCGATTACAACAATACAGCATGAAATGTGAAATTAATTTTTGTCATCTTTAAAAGAATGGTTGCTTGTCCTCTGCCGATTTAGGGTAAAATTTTTAGTAGTGATTTTTTTCATAAAAATTTCAAAATATTGGTTGAATAGATAAGAGGAATAAAAAGGGGAAAAAAGTCTTGTCCTGGAACGTAAAAAGAGTTTTGACTCGGGCTATTTTTAGTCAGTCGGTCCGGAGAGGACAACCAAACAATTTATTTTCAAAGATGACCTGAATCTATTTTGATAATAATTGTAGAGAAAAGAAATATTTTGCACAAATATAGAATTATTTTGATATTTTCAAGATGTCACTGCGTCATTTTAGGGCACGATTCGCCAATCCAAGGGGCCAGTCCTCACCCAAAACGGAAATCCTGACAGGCGAGCAGAGATAGATTTCTTACAAAGGGCAAGACAAGTGGACAAGATTTCTCGAGTTGCATTCCCAACTAGCTTTATTTTATTCAATATTGTGTTTTGGACATATTACCTTATACATCGATATGTTGTCAACAAGTGATTTTTGTTTTACGTTACAAACGAGAAACACTTTCATTATTACCTTACAGAGCTTTCAAAACAAAAAAATGTCATGTAGAATTTGTTACAGTTCAAATTACAGAATGTGTTTCAAATTAATTTCTTATTTTTATAGGATAATCAAGGCATTTTTTTTTTTATTTCTTACTTTAACACAATACACTCTATTGAGATGATAAATACACGTTATGTAAGTTTTTTAAAAGGAAATTCATAGACATTTAGTATAAGTGTAACATGAAAAAAGCATTCCTAATACTTTTTATCTAAAATAGCAGGTGTTATTTCACGAAAATATATGTAATCTTTCAAATTATATTTCAAAGGCATTGTGCTTTTCTTAAAACAGTACTTTCAATATTGGTTAAGATTGTTGAAAAATGAGGTCAAAATATGTTTTAACAAATCAAATTACAGAGGATTTTCTTAAGTGATACCACTTTAGAAACTAACAGCATAAGGAAAACATGTGAAAATGTATTATAATAGTATTCAACAGTGTACATTTTTATCATTCGATTGTTCTTTATCATCAAAGTTGTTTCTCCTTTCTTGAAATATTTTTAGTTTTGGTTTTTATGAAAATCATATGCATAACTGCATATTTTTTTTTAATACTGCACCTTGTTTCAAGACATTTATATGTAGCATTAGTAAATGAATCATGAAATGATTTCCATCCTTATTGAGCAACACTTTTAAAAGATAATTTAATTAATTTTTCTTGAAAAATATCCTCTCTAAGAATTAAACAGCGCAAAGTACTATTTATGTTGAATACAAGTAGATATTTTAATCAAGACTGGAATATTTTCACTTTAAACTTCCTATTAAAGATTCTCACAACGCTCTTTCAAATACTTCTATATGTTTTCCTTGAGTTCATCACTAGATAATTCATCAATAGATGACCAGCTTTTGCATCTTACTCATAACTATAAACTTTTCCCAGATGTATTTTTTTTATATCGAGAAACTTATTTTTTCATGATAGATAAATTTAATGTAAAATTCTCTTTCTATGCATTCGATCATTAAAAGGTTTTCTTGCACACGCACTGTTATAGCTTTTTTACACGCATGGATCAATATAATTTTGTGTTTTTACTCATAAGTCAAAATTCATTAGTAACATATAATTTATTATTCATTACTTCTTTTTTTCTAATGAAGATTGTTGGGCTGGAATCTATATGTATGTGATGTGGTCTTTTAAAAAGATGTTTGATTGTTAAATATTAAATCATTGAAAATACCGTAATAAAATGTTTCAAAGCTAAAGGAATTCTTATTCGTGTCAAGGAATAAATTTTTCATGACATTTTTCTTGAGAATAAATGCATTTTTCCCATTTCTTAAAATAAAGATGAGCATTCTGGTGAAAAAGAAGCATTTTTTCACAATTATATATACGACATGTATAATTAAGTTATGAGAATCTTCTCTTTTGATCCGTTATCCATGAAATATACTTATTAGGAAAAATTTATATCCCATAAAAAAGTAACAATACATAAACAAAAAAAAATTGCGAAATACCGGTACAACATACTTTAAATGTGTTTGTGAGTTTATCAGTAAATAGAGGTGAGAGGTCTAGTTGTTCTGTACCTCTTTTACGATATTACAATTAGGTTTAATTATATACAGAGAGAGAAAAAAAGAAATAAAAGAGGAAGTTTTACATAAATAACAATAATTATTAATAAATAATTATATTTTATCATTTTGAATTGTGTCTAAATAATTCATATTTTCAAAACTCTTAGTTATTCAAAACCTGCAGTTCTTTAAAATCGAAAAAAGAATAATTACAATCTTTGAGGTTTTTTCTTCAGCTAAGTTTTTGATGAATAAGTATTTCTGAGGAGAATTTAAAAAGAAATGTAATATATTTTCTGAAGGTGGAAAGAGTATCAATCATGCGTATTCCAATTCAGAAATTATTCAATATATTCATGTGATTTTCGATTTCATTCGAAAAATTGACAAATACGCATGCATAAAAGAAAAAAAACCTTTCTCTTCAGTTAAAACAATTTAAAACCAAAGATATGAAAGGTAAGGATTTAGAGCTGTTTAATTTTTTTGTATGTTCCAATACACTGTAGTTTTGGCTTTACAAGGAGCAAATATAAGCTAGCCATCTACGCATGTGCCTTCTTCTTGTAAAAGGTGAGCAATCAAAGAAATCCAAGAAATAAGATGAATCAATAAAAGACGGAAAAAGAGGCAGACATCATGAAACTTAAAGAGGTAACATCAAGTGGTTTGGAAGAGGGAGCTTCATTTGTCGACCGATCACATCCGCCGTGAGTCATAGTACAGATCAGGTGGATTGAATACCTTGAACACAAATTAAGTGCATGTATAAAAGCAATTGTCTAAAAACATATGAAACATCTTTGACAAAATAGGATTCAATGATAGTTCTTCAAACAATGCCATTAAGACGACGGTAAAATTTGCAAAATGCTCATTTTACATGAGCTTATCAAAATTATTGTAAAATCAACTTATTTAATTGACAGGATCTTGCCTCGGTCTAAAAATTGATTGTTTTCAGGGCATAATCTTGAGCTTTGATTCGGATGTTGGAGATACACACCATGTGATATTGGAATGCTGCTACGAAAATAATGGAAGTTAAATGTAACAATAGTTCCAAGTTCGCCCTTGTTGTCTATAATTACAGTGTAGAAATTCTTAATATGAAACTGATGTAGACTATAAGTGTGATGCCCTTTACATGTATTTCGAGTTCATTGTGATATACTGAGTCGACAGATGAATGGAAGTCACTATTGTTAATTGATATAACCATAAAACCATTAGTGTTAGACGAAGTCTTAAAACTTGACCATACAGATATTCCTTGGGAAAAATAAAATGAATCGTAAAGTTTGTGGAAAGTGTAATAATACATTTCAGTAATTTGCGATCAATAATTTCTGCAAACCTATAAATTATACCTTGTGGTATAAAAATAAGATGCGTTTATGAAATAAAACGTCATTTACTTTTGTTTTGCATTATTTTTTATTTCATGAGAAAAATCTTTATATCATTTTTTTAGAAAGAATATAAATATATCAAACTAGACTTAGTGTTCAAAAAGATATTTACATCAAATGATATTCATTGTTAACTATACACATTGTCCCTACAAGTATAAATACAGTATATTATTGTGATTAATATGAAGATGTTATAATCATGATAACGACAATAATCAACATTAAATTCAGGTGCAACATACGCATATTCAGAAAAAGAACAAAAAGATTAAGGAAGATTTAAACACTGCACACTTAGGAGCTTTATTTGTAAAGTAGTTTTATGCCACTAGAGTGATCTACCCTTATATGTAAGATAGAAAATTGATTATTTACAGTTAATTACACAATTCATGTTGGATTAAGATTTTCTTAACATTATATTAGATCAAGAATAGGTAATTGAATTCAGTATGTTGAACATGAACTAACTAGTCCCAATATACAAACTTTGATAAGATGTATTTTTCTCAAATTCCATAAAACACTTTTTGTTAGTGTTTAGAGCTTCATTACTACAGCCGTTAGCAAAAAAAAATTCAGTTCTCTTTGTGAAAGCTTTGTAGTAATGAAATGTTAGACAAGTCAATTATTCGAAGAAAACAAGGTATTCCTCCAACTAGATAATAGTCCTTAGGACAAGGATCTAGAATTCCACGTGCAAGTGTTCAGCCAATCACAATGCTCGTTGTTGTCTTACGCATGGTTAGATGTGTTATTCCAAAGTGAAAAAATGGGGGAAAGAATGACAATTATCATACATGCTAATTAACAATCAACGAAATGTACAGATCTTGAGGCAGGTACATATGTAATGGTGTAAAAAATAGATGATAGATATCTGGGCTTATCTCTGAAATTCTAAACTAGAATTCCGTCTCCCTTTAGCAATAAATGATAAACATGATAAGATGACTTTAATGTCATAAACAAAGAAAACGGAAAAAAAGTAATGTTGAGAGCATAACATATTTACTTTTTAATGATAAGTCTTAAAAGTTAAACTTTTTAATTACATGATTTTAATGATGCAAATTAAATTTAAATTATAAATTGTACAAAAAAATGTTATGTTTTTGTCCTTATGCAAATAGAAGCCCGTTTCCAATTGTTGTTAATGTTTCGTATTGCCTAAGCAACCAATACAATGGTTTCATAAATAATTTTTTAATTTATATATCATTATATTAATATCTGAAGGTAAAATTCTCTCGTTAGTAACGATGTTACTAGGAAGAAAGCAAAGTAAGGTGATATTAAGAGTTATACTGTAAACCATCTGATGATAAACCGACGGTCACATTTGCCAGTGTGCTGGAAATTAAACCAACTGTCTCTGATCAGACCTGAGTTAAACAGCTTTTAACAACTTTTAACATGAAAGAGTATTCAAATATAATTTCACACATAATTCTAGTATTCTTATGCGCCTGGATCGAAAGATCCGAGGCGTATATTGTTTTTGTCCTGTCTGTCTGTCTGTCTGTCTGTCTGTCTAGCTGTCTAGCTGTCTGTCTAGCTGTTTGTCTGTTTGTCTGAAAACTTTAACCTTCGCCATAACTTTTGAACCATGAATGATAGAGACTTCATATTTGGTATGCCTTCTACACTAATAAAGCTCTTTCAAATGACACCAAGGTCAATGACCATGTGACCTTGACTGTGACCTATATGCTAAAAATAGAGGTTTTATTGCAAACTTTAACCTTTGCCATAACTTTTGAACCATAAAAGATAGAGACTTAATATTTAGCATGCATACTCCACTAATAAAGCCCTTTCACATGACACCAAGGTCAATGACCTTGTGACCTTGACTGTGTCTTATAGGCTAAAAATAGCTTTTTTGAACCTTCCCCATAACTTTTGAACCATGAAAGATAGAGACTTCATATTTGGTATGCATACTTCACTAATTAAAATCTTCCAAATGACATCAAGATCAATGACCTTGTGACCTTCACTGTGACCTTTATGCTAAAAATATGTTTTTATTAATTTGTTGCAGCCGGGCGCATAGTGTTTCAAAAACACATCTTGTTCATTTATATTTTACTAACGATATTATAAGCAGTTTAAGATCTTTTACTTAACACGAATGCCCCTGAATTTTGGCAAGCTGTAATGTTTCTGGACTCACAATGTATGTGAATCAACTGGAGTAAAAAGAAAAGTTTAATATTCCCTGAGTAATAATTATCAATCGGTTAATAAACTGATTTGATTGTTTTTTTAGGTCTACCACTAATTCAAGCAAGAGAAGAAATACAACGTCCCCGTAACATGGTTAATGATCGACATAAATTTCTTAAAGTCGGTTGTAACATCAGTAAAAGAGTTGTGCTAATCATCAGGATCATGGATGATGTCAATTCTTATCCTTATACCAATACTCACCAATTAATACACAAATAGTACAAAAACAATACTGTAAGCATGTAAACACCACAAGCTTAGATGAAGGGATGCCAATAACAACAAATGGTTATCATTTATATGCATCTATTAATTAAACAAGGAAATACATATAGACACAGGGTCTCAGATCTGAGTTAAGAAGATAATTGATAAGGATTTTAGCCCTAGGATGTAAAAAAAAAAAAATAACAGATTAATTTAAATTTTCTAATCACGGTAACACCTCAATCTAAATTTTAAAAGAATCTTTATAAAATGCTATAAAAAAAACTGAACAAACTTGAAAGTTCTGTAACATCAAGGTATTTTTCAGTGGTATTCCTGAATTAAAAATTAATCAAAGATGTTCTTACGTTCCTTATCAGTTGGGGAAGGTAAACATATGCAGATGAAAATACTAAATTTAAATTTGAAATAAACTACTTAACTAGAGGAAACTGATGAAAGAGAAGCTTAATTTATTTTTCCATTGTACATGTATATATGTGTATTGTAGTTTAGTAGTTAAGCAGTGTTCTATATATGATATCATATCCAAAGATAACAAAGAATTGTCAAACTGTTTCATTCTAAATCACTAGAAATATTATCAATCACTAGGTTTTTATTAATAAAACAGGTGTCTATAATGTTTAAAAGCCAGGTCATTAACTAACTAATAGATATTTGACCCACTGTTGTGTAGACCACTGTGGACAATACCTGCCAACTCGAATAAAACATTAAACTTAAATACGTAGCTTTTGTTTATTATATACATATTGATAATGCATATTTGAGTTCATCTCACAATATGCGCCGTTATCAAAGCTCTATCCTATTATTCTATGTCATCATTCACCTCCTTTTTGTGGAAAAAACTAACAAATGTGATAAGCCGGAATTTATTTATCCATCCATACAGCGTCGGTACTTAGTCACTAGATTTACGGGTTATCTCCCCTTTTCTATATAGGTGGGTGATGAAAGTATCCGATTTATGTTTTTGTATTGTGAAATACCCTCCCACCTCAACCCTTGAGCTAGGTGTTAAGTATATACCCCTTCTCCTTTTGTTTATTTAAATTACGTTTTCATTGTTTTACATGGTTTGGCTAAACCAAATTTATTAGAGTAATGCAAATGTTATTGAGAATCTTTTTCTGCTGTGGGTTTTTGTTTTTGTCTTTTCAGATATTAGAGATTTCGTTGAAGGAGACTAACGATGCTGATCTGAATTGCCTGCTATTTCCGTATTCTGGGACCTTTGGAATGATCTCTGGCCGAATACCATGCATGACAAGGGTCAACTTGGCGAATTATCCATTCGAGGAGTTCGGGGAAAGACAGTAAACTATACTTCACAGTGGTCGTATTGGCGAAATTCACCTTCAATTTAACCATTGAACTGTTGATTTTGTTGACTTTTTGTGGTTGATGTTGATATATGTGATGGTTGATGTTGATATATGTGATGTTGACTTTGAAAATTATATCTTATACAATTTAAAGCTAAAGCAAAATAATATAATTATAAAAGATAATTTGTGTTGAAATGTGTCCGTAGCACGAATGAGGTCAACCCAGCGTGCTACTTTTCCCGTCAGGGAGGGCACAACTTATGTTGATGTTGGGGGTATGCCATTTTGCCGGCTGCCCCACTGTTGTGTAGACCACTGTGGACAATACCTGCCAACTCGAATAAAACATTAAACTTAAATACGTAGCTTTTGTTTATTATATACATAGGTCTTTGATAACTAATAGATATTTGATAAACAAATTAATTTGAAAAAAAGTTTTTATGTTGACTTTGGGTAAAGTATTGTCGGCTCAAATTTTCTTCGAACATTTTTGAGAAAATACTCACTTTATTTACCATAGTTATTTGTAGCAAAGTACATAACTATGGTAAACACAACTTCGCTTGACAAGGGGAGCGGTGAACTATAATAGTTAATTTTACATGTAATATACAACAGTTATTGTCAGAGTTGGAAAATTAAAGTTTTCAAAGTTAACACTATACTGTCAGAATTATTACTATACTGCCATAATGATCCTTATACATTAGTTTTGTAGATAAATATATTTTTAACAATAATTTCGTATTTGATGACCACTGGCAAAATCTTTTGCAAATGAACAAAGTTTGTCTTTTGTTTCTGTTTGTCATTTTTTGGGGGGTAAGCTACATTATAAAAATGTCAATGGGTACAGCAAACACGATATCGATCTATAGAAATATGATCTTCTTAAATACAACATATTTTAGAAATGACTAGTTAATCAAGTATTTATATTGTGATCCCTTAAGGGTCAGTGCGATTTTTAGTTATACATAAACCTGTTACATGTTACCTATAACTAATACTAGTAACAGAAAACAATGATTGGTCAAATTTTTAAACTTGGTACAGTTTTGAAGTAAATCAAAGTGGCAATACGTTACATGTATCAATATAGTCAACAATATTTTTCTAACTTGTATACTGTCAATGTTATCAGCATTGCTTACTGCTTGCACATCTATAGGTATTATAGGAAAGTAATGAACCTTTGTGATATTTTTCGTAAAATATTTGAATTTAGCCTTGGAAAGCCAATTATTTCTGTTAAATTTTTTTTCAGATGAACCTGGATTTTAATGAATCCAATTCCTTGTAAGAAAACTGCATCAGGTAGGTTAGTAGGTCCTGTCTCTTGAAAATTAAAGTTAAGTTAATGAAAATCCAAATGAATATCAAAAAGTTTAAATATATAAAGGCTTTGTCACTTGTCACAATTAGAAATTCAGTCGCCATTTTATATATTTAAATCTTAGAATTAAATGGAGATATCGAACAGTATTCGAGCTCAAAGGTTCATTCAAACTATAAATCAGGAGCAGAACGAACATGTACGTCTTAAATATCATATCAGAGATATAATAAGATGCCAGGAAGGAATGGACATTCCCTAGCTACTGACCGTTCACACCAACCTTGTGCTGCTTTTGATGATAAGGAAATAGCGGGCAAATTAGTAGACGATTCAGTGTGTAAATAATGTTCAAACAATTAGAATGAAAATCATAAATAAACATTTGATTATATATGGTAGGTTCGTTGTTTAAGCAATAGAACATGCAAAAATGTCTTTAAAAGAAACTGTTGATATTCTTGCTGTGGCCTGCAACTAGACATTTAGATACTGATATTGATTAAGGATTGTCAATAAACAATGGTTATTTTCATCCTTATATAAATGTCGATTCGACATAGGAAACTTGAGATAAGATACGGCAGTGTTTGACACATCTGTTTCATAATTGTATATTTGGATATTTTACTTAAAAAAGACATATATCGATATCTAACAACTAATCTTTATGATAAACGTGTTGTCTTTAACTTTTCAGTCGTCAACTTCTGTTATTTATGCAATATACCTTCATCACCTGCATACAGTGTTTTATAGCTCAGTTGATTCAATACGCAAGAGCAGGTTCTACGTATGTTCAATTTCTAAAATGATTAAAAGCACCGGCAAAACGTTGATGAAACAGGGTTATCATGCAGCAGTCTCGTTTTAAATAATCATTCCGTAAGTTCTATGGTCGATAAAATGTCGTTGTCAGCAAATACTATTGTTGGGTTACATGCTGACTGATGTTTTTCATATTGTTGGGCCATTACTTACACTGATTTGTCGACGGATTTTTTCGTTATTTCCCGATCATAACAAGGAGCACATGGTGGGTGTGACTGGTCGGCAGGGGATGCTTACTCTTTTATGGCAACTGATCCAACCTCTGGTGTTTTGGAGATTCGTGTTTTCTCTGCACCTATTTTGTATAGTTTAATGGATTTTTAGCTTGAATACTGTTCGTTATTATCTTCAGTTATTTACAACATATTTTTTTTAATATATCACGTGTTTTACTCTGAACTTACAATATCCTCACTTCCATTTTTCTGTCAATGCCGATAAACAACAGACAGTTTAGAAATTTAGAGCTAAATATTCTTAAAATACTCCTCCACCCAACCCTATATTTCATCAACGTGTTTGTCAATATCTCAATTTGTTTTAGAAATTGTTCGAACATGGAACATGCTCTTATTAAATCAATTAAGATGAAACCCTGTTTGGAAGTGCATATTGCTACACAAGTAAATGGATTTGATGATTTTAAAAAGTACCCAAATATGCAGCAGATGCAGTCAGAATCTGTAGTACTTTATACAATATACAATATGTATCCAGCAGGAAAAAAACAGATTAAAAAAGAGGAATTAAGATCAAGATCAATTAAGAGATTATTGTTTTAACCGAGTAGAGTTTGTAATCGAAAAGTTTTGACAGTTTTGCATAGCAGCCACATATGCCTTACAGTGCAAGATTGAGCTTTCCTGTGCTTATGGTATTTTTCCAAAGTTATCAGTATGTATTTCTTTGTAAGTATTTCAACTTAAGTAATTGACAGGATTGATGAAAAAGTGATATTTAAAAAAATGATTAGCAAAGTTGATCAATCCGACCTAAGTGGTGTTCAACTGCTTTTACATCAGTACTGATTTTGGCAGTTATTATGTAATCAGTCTAAAATTAAAGAATAAGCATTATATATCAATAAATGAGTTAGGAAGTCTCTTGTTTCTTTATAGATCCTTGTCGAGACAAAGGATTTGCCAACAAACTGGTTGCCTTGATATTGACTGGCGATATTTATTGAGTGGCAACTACTTAAAAGTAAAAGGTATTATTGTCAAATGTCTCATGTCTATGATATCTGACTGCTTGATATTGGATACTGTTCGTTATTATCTCTTTATATTTCATTGATCAATGAAAACAATTATTCGGGGAGGGGATTATTATGAAACCCATTTAAGTTTAGGAATTATGCAAATATTCTGCAAAGGGAAACCGGTTAAATTTAATGCAGTTAGGTAGTTCCATGAAATAAAGCATTATCAACTGTATACTTGTACATGAATAACATAGATGAGCATGTCAAGTTCAGTAGAACTGATTTCTGACCTTGCTATTTGCAAGTTCCTATTCCCTTGTCTATTGAAATAATAATACTCAACCAACGTTAAAAATGCTACAACAAAAGGTATTAGTATTGCATTATATATTAAGAGATAGCATTTACTTTCATAAATTCAATTCGTAGTGTCCTTTACAAAAATTTGAATTTTTTTAATTAAAATTGTCATATACAAATTTTAATTAAAAAAATTTGTATATGACAGTAGGGACAGAGTGCTATCTCGTATTGAATAATGAAAATTTCATTTCAGATCATTTTATTGCTGGCCATGGAATTTACAGAAAACCGATTTCCTTCGCCAGAAGTATTTTTTGTAATAATAAATTACGGATATATGACTCAAGAATAATATTTTTGAAAACCCTTTTAAGAATATTGATATATAATAAAATTAAATTTAGAGCTGTTTTCATTAACAGTTCAGTAAATATAATAGAGGTATTGAATAAGCTTAACAGAGGGCCGGAAAACTATTGAAATTTAAAAAAAAAAAGAAGAGAACAACAGAACCGATTTTGTTTTTAAGTACCAGTCCACATAAAAATCAGACAAAGGGTGATATATGAGGGTTCTCAGAATTTGATGATTCTTCACTCATAGATTTATTTTGAAGTATGAACAATGTATGTAAAATGAAAAATGTTTTGAATCATGGTAACCATGGAAACCCGGCCAAAGAAATTTCCTTAGCAACCAGCGGATTTTTCAGTGTTGAAGGACAAAAAATCACCTATATTTGAGGCTTAAAATAACACGTAAATACCATGAGAATTATTCTTACTTATGGGTGTAATAAAGATACACATTTATTGTGTTCTAATAATGTAATAAAAAATATTTAGGTCTTAAGTCAGTTCTGTGGTAGACATTGGAAGGTACACATGTTTTACAAGTTTTGCTGATTCAGCATTTTTCGTGATTTTGGCAATATTCAAGGCCAAATTTTAAAAATGGCCAGATTAATACAGTTGTTGCATGTATCTCACATTAAAGCACAGGTATCTCTCTTTTAGAATTTGAAGTCAAATCCGTGGGCTCTTTTGAAAATCGAATCTGTTGCCTAGCAACAAAAATGGGCTTTTTGATGCATAAAATGAGAAACAATGTAAAAAGTTCACGGAAAAATCAAATGAACGGTTATTTATGATAAACGAGATACACATTTTAAAATAGTATAATTAAATTCGGTCTCCCTAGCACATTATTGAATATTGCATAATTCTTTATCTCCATAGCAACGGCAGGTTCTCCATAGCAACAAGGCAAAGAAAGGTAATTTTGGCGTGTATTCGTGTAAACTTATTAAGGCTTATTCAAAATAAGTCAGAAAAATCCGGTTGAGCAAAATTGACAATATAATGTTGGTTTTATTATTGTTATTTTTTTGGTACTTAATCAACCCATATGGCAAGGATTCCGTGTACATGACAACCAAAGTTCCTATGTCTCCTGTAAAACAGATTTGACTTTGGGATTGTATTGTTTGTCATGGAATTGGATATTCAAGTAATATGCTGATAATTGCATGTTGATAGTTCGGAAAGACTTTAAAATGTTGTATCAAGTTATTGAATATTGTTCAATGACTTATTTCCATAGCAACAACACCACTCCCCTAGCAACGACACAAAGAAAGTTTGACGCGTATTCATGTTACCTGTAAATCTTTATCTAAATCACGTCATGAAGAAAAAAAATGATGTTGATATGTTTGTTTAATTTCGAAAGTATTTTTAAACTCATTTAATCCATAACAACTATTTCTAGCACATAGCAAACAATGTTACATTTTTAGTGTGGGATATTCTGTAGTCGTTATTCATAATATTGAAAGATTAGGCACTCGTCACAGATTTCTCGGAAAGTATTACAATGTATGAATTAATTCCTCATGAAAATAAATAGATAAATAAAATGAATAACGTCACTATGGAAACATTTCCAATGATATTTCCAATTGAATAGGAAGATCAGGTTTTAATTATTCTGTTGATACTTATAGATTGGAGAGTTTTTTTTCAAACGAAAAGAACCGTTCGCGGTAGCTCAAAGGTAGCACCTACTGCGTCCCACAGTGGGATTCGAACCCGCGACGTAATGATCAGCTCCTTACTTCGTGAATCTAGTGAAGACGCTCTAACCACTGCTCCATGAGGGCGACGCGGCACATTAACATAAATCAAAATAAGAAAAGTCGCATCGCAGTCAGTTACGGTTATTTACGTAAAATTGAAGTTTACACCATTTGAAAGAAATATTGCAAGATGTCCAAAGCTAGAACAAATGCAAATGAATTTAAAACATGGCTAGTCACACAAGTAGAAACTTTATTTTTGTATGTTGTTTGGTGAGATTTGCATTAATGTAGTGCAAACACATTTCAAAAATTATGCAAACGATAGTCAGAGGGTCATCTTAAAGTATCCGGTTAGTTCATATTTTAAAATGGAAATATGCAACAAAAACAAAACAATTGACATCGAACTCATCCATGTAACACGGGGCCCATGGGCCACATCGCTCACCTGAGCACTGTGGCTAGGGAAAATCAATTTAGTAAATGCCTAAGTATTCCCATCCTAAAAGAGGGGGGGGGATGATTTGAACAAACTTGAATCTATGCATACTTGAATCTACACTAACAAACTACTTTGACACGCGTTGCTATGGGCCTGTTCTCTGGGTAATAGCGTTTGAAGCTCCAGAGCTACAGATTCCTTGTGAACTGAATAAGTGTCAGCTTCCCAACAACAAGTTAAAGATACAAGCTTATAAATATCTTATCTTTTGAAAAATGGAAATTATCTCAAATGAACACAATATATGCTAGATAAACATTTTGTGTGCTTGCTCATTTCATATTCATGTTTTCTTTCACTGCATTTAATTTCCAGTATTTTGCATAGGATTTCCGACATGCTTAAAATTTCAATTCCGACAATTTTATTTCTACAATTCAATTTCAAGTTTCCGACATTTTTTGTATTTCTTGGATATCTGCAGGATCCCTTTCTGTCAATTTTTTTGCTTGCCAAACAGCTGGAAATAAAATTTTAAATAAATTTATTTCATGTTCAAAATATAAAAACATTTATAATTCAATACATTCTTATACAAGTAGCAATAACACTTATATTAATATCTTTCCCTGTGCTACATGTACAGGCGTAATTGTGATGTCTTCGTATTAAAAACATTCTACTGTCTGTTGAGAATTCCTTCAATGGTGATTGTTTTTTCCTATAGCCGTGTAAGAAGCTTAAAATTTCAATTCCGACAATTTTATTTCATTTGCTATTTTTTTCTATAGAATACTATAGGGCCGTGAAAACTATTCGATACTTACTACAATATACATGTGCCCCCTCAATAATAATAATATCTGACGATCTTCTATTTTTTGGTTTGTTTGCCAAGGAATTTTCGGTTGTTGATAGTGCCCAAACTGAAAATATATGGTTGTAACACCCACCCCACCCCCACCCCCGAAATTGTTTACTAAGGGTCTGCATTTACCAGAAGTGGTTTCTGTATGCCTTTTAATTTCCATCCTTGCATATCTGAGTTCAAACTTAAAACTGCACTTTAAAAGGGAGATGTGCCTCTGAGAATTTCAGGTCACCTGAGTCTTTCAGGTGACCTATTGCTATCTCTGTTCGTTCGTCGTCGTACGTAATTCGGCGGTGGTAAACATTTGAACATTTTTAGCTTCTTCTCTGGAACCACTGAACCAATTTCAACCAAATTTCAAATAACCCATCTATGGGTAAAAGAGGAAAACAAAATTGTGAATTTCAGGGTCCCTGGGGCCTGAGGGGTGGGACCAAAACCACTAAAATTCATGCAGTCTTTGAAAATCTTTACTTCTAGATATCAAGCAGTGAAACTGTAGAAATGATTGTAATAAGCATTGAGTCCTCTACACTGTACCAAAACAGTAAAATTCTTTGCCTCAGGGTCAGGGGTTCTATATGCTAGGGCTGGGCTAAATAGATTATATAGTGAAAATACATTATTTCTTTGAAAATCTTCTTTTCTGCTCCTGGGTAAAATTAATTAAGTACATAGTTACGATGAGAAATAATTCCTGTTCTACAGTAGTGAATTTCATGGCCTTTGGACAGGGGTTCTGGTGTTAAGACGGGGCTTAAATGATTATATAGTTAACATGCATTAATTCTTTGAAAAATACATAGTTATGATGAGGAAGGGTGCCTCATCTAAAATCGTGAACTTCATGGCCCCAGGGTCAGGAGTTCTGGTGTTAGGGTGCAGGGCTCTTTTGATTATATCGTAAACATGCATTTTTAAAATGGAAAATCTTCTTCTCTGTCCCTGGGTATTAAACAACTAACTACATGCGTAGTTACAATGAGGAAGAGTGCCTCTTTGAAAATTGTGAATTTCATGGCCAAAGGATCAGGTTGTGAATTTCATGGCGCAAGGACCAGGATTTCTGGTGTTACTTAGGGTGGGGCTCTAATCATCAAATGGTGAAATTGCAATAAATCTTTGATAATTAATCTTCTTCTTTGCTCCCAGGTATTTAACAAACTGACTACAGACATATAGTTATGATATAGCTATGATCGTTCTTCCAGAACTGTGAATTCCAAGCCCCCCGGAACAGGGGTATCATACAGGGCTGCGGTGGGGGTGGGGTGTCTTTGACTATATACTAAAAATGAATTATTTCTTTGAAGTCCACTCCATGATGTTAATCAAACATTTATGATGAGCAAGAATTGTGAAATGTGTGGACCCGAGGGTCAGGGGTTCTTGTGGGGTGGGGACACTACTGAGTAATGCTGAATATTACTTAGAGTGGTTGAAATGCATTTTGTTTTATTCCCCTACTCTGTCTATGGTTATAAAGTTACCAAACTACACAGGCGTCGGAACCGGGGGGGAGGGGGCTAGGGGGCTTAGCCTTTTCCTAGTATAGACATTGAACATTGCTGCGTAGGTTTAGCCCCCCACTTTCCACAGACATGTTGCAGAATAGGTTTAAAATTAGGAATTCAAAGTGGTGCTGTTTGGAAAAAAAATTGGTACTGAATATCGAACCTAACTCCCCCCCCCCCCCCACCCACCCATGTCATGGCCTCTGGTTTAAAACTTAACCCAAATTCAATTGCAAAACTCATTATTTTGGATTTCAATGATTTATTCATGATTTATTCTGTGATATTTTTCATGAGTTAAATCTTTAATCCTAGCTACTTTCATTGCAGAAAAGTACTGCTTGAAAAATGTCAGAGATGAAAACTTTAAAATATCGAAAATGAAAACAGTTCCGGAAATAAAATGCAGCCATTGAAACCATGCACCGTGAGTGTCTTGAATCTAATCCACAATATCGTACAAGTTACATTAAAACATTATCTATGGAAAACATCCTTAATTTGGTATCATATGATTTTTGCCCGTTCACACATACAAGAAATTTTGCCCCGTTTAAAATTCGCCCAGTCACAGTACTAGTTCTGTTTAAGAATTTATACTGTGTTTTTTGAACTCGCCCATTTTAAATTCACTCACATGTAGTTGTTGCCATGACAACAATTGATGGAACATTTCATATATTTTTTCAGCACTCTCCACAAATACAATCATCAACACATTAATTTAATATTCATTTCCATGACGAACACTGATCCAAAAGTCAAATCTCTTTACAGGAGGAATAGGGTACATTGGTTGCCATGCACTCCATGGGAATCGTTGCCATGTGTTGATTAAAGACAAAAAAAATTAAGATTGACCAACATTTCATTGTCAACTTTGCTCAACCGGATTTTTCTGACTTATTTTGAATAAGCCTTATAAGATTACACGAATACACGCCAAAATTACCTTTCTTTGCCTTGTTGCTATGGAGAACCTGCCGTTGCTATGGAGATAAAGAATTATGCAATATTCAATAATGTGCTAGGGAGACCGAATTTAATTATACTATTTTAAAATGTGTATCTCGTTTATCATAAATAACCGTTCATTTGATTTTTCCGTAAACTTTTTACATTGTTTCTCATTTTATGCATCAAAAAGCCCATTTTTGTTGCTAGGCAACAGATTCGATTTTCAAAAGAGCCCACGGATTTGACTTCAAATTCTAAATAGAGATACCTGTGCTTTTATGTGAGATACATGCAACAACTGTATTAATCTGGCCATTTTTAAAATTTGGCCTTGAATATTGCCAAAATCACGAAAAATGCTGAATCAGCAAAACTTGTAAAACATGTGTACCTTCCAATGTCTACCACAGAACTGACTTAAGACCTAAATATTTTTTATTACATTATTAGAACACAATAAATGTGTATCTTTATTACACCCATAAGTAAGAATAATTCTCATGGTATTTACATGTTATTTTAAGCCTCAAATATAGGTGATATTTTGTCCTTCAACACTGAAAAATCCGCTGGTTGCTAAGGAAATTTCTTTGGCCGGGTTTCCATGGTTACCATGATTCAAAACATTTTTCATTTTACATACATTGTTCATACTTCAAAATAAATCTATGAGTGGAAAATCATCAAATTCTGAAAACCTTCATGTATCACTTTTTTACAGTTTTGTCTGATTTTTATGTGGACTGGTACTTAAAACTTTAAAAATATGAGACATTAAAATAAATGCCTGATAAATCCGTTATCTTTAAATAAGTTTCTCTCCGATTCCTCTATCAAATAATTATGGTAAATCATTTTATGTAATGCAAATAGAGTACATATGACATAATTGATGTTCGTTATTATTATTATAGTAATTAGGATTATGCAACAAGTAAATCGAGTTTGAAAAAGTCATATACACACACAACACTGTGTTTGCTTTACCTATTGTATGTGTATTGAGTTTCTGTTCTCCTGGTAGAGAGAAAAGGCGATCCAGATCAATAACACATATATACATGCTATTCCATTTTGAACAGGGATTGATGTATTTGAGGCTTTACCTTAATCAATGTAGGCGCTGGGTGTACACTAGCTATGAGATTTGTGCTTATAGTTGTGACCTTCTACCGGCTTTCTTTGTGTTTTTGTGAACTTGCAAGGTGAGTTCAGTTCAAAATTATTATATTAGATTCGTGCTTTTTTCCAATGATAGACATGCAGATAAACAAAAAAAAAATAATGAATACGATGAATAAGAATTGTTCCTAAAACTTTTCAACTTTGACTCACTTTTAACATGTTTAAATGAGACTTTAATTACATATTCATTTAGCATCCAATATTAATAAGAATTAAATTAAATAGAAAATTCATAAGATGAACGTGTTTATAATTCAGATGCAGACAGCATATCATTTACATTGTTTATCAGTTGTAATTGATAACACATCACAGATGTTTATGGCTTCTTTGCCAAATCACACGTGCAGCAGTGTTTTGTGTCCTCTCTTATTCATTTTCCCGCAACCTTGAGTTACAGTACACGCCTTACTTGTAAAGTGGACTTAGCATGATATGTATATTAATGAAAGGCAGCCGAATCTTTTTCGAGAAAATTTTAAACAATTACAGTTAATTATGATTTTTGCAAATTCCTATAGAGAGAACATTAAAAGCGATAAATTGCAGCACTTTTCTTTTTAACAACACTATTTTATTGACAATTATTTTTTAACTAGGCGTTTACATTCCTAATAAGTTAAAACTTAACAAAGTGAAAATACTGATCCCCGTCGTTTTATTATGTTTATTATGATGAAATTAAGTCATGAATATATCAAATAATATTTCTATACATATTAAGCAATCTAATTTTACTCTCTTTTTTTCAGGAAAGAAATATTGAATCACCTACTTAATTCATCAAGATACGATGCAAGAATTGCACCAAATTATGAAGAAGGTACTGTAATACAATACTTTCTGACTCTTCTTATTTGAATTTTATTTTAAGTGAAATTTAAAATGAAATAAAGCCTTGTTTATTCTTAGCAGGTTGTTGTAGTCAGATTCTAACATTGCTTATATAGCAAAGGATGTTTACTCCTCCCAGTCACCTGATCCCATCTCTGAAATTTCTAGTCCCTATTTAAGGCCTGTTCACGTAAGGTTTTCTGAGTTCGATCACTGTTCGTTATGCTCACACGTATTCATAAATAGGTAATTACAATGACAATAGGTTCTACTTTATTAACCGACATTGTTAGAATTTTTACACTCCTATGAAGTAAAGTTTTTTTTTTTCAAAACTTTTCATGAGACGAATGGGCTTACTGTGGGCTTCAACTCAATATTTAGATATATTGACATTTACAGTTAACAATAGTTACTTCAATTAATATGACGACTTGATTAACTCTTGTAAACTCAAAAAAAAAGACGGCGTCTGTCACTTCTGTTTCATATTTGGAGGCATAATAACTAACTAAAGACAACAATTACAGTAGATTACAATGATAATAAGAGCCTTGTTTTAAAGTGAGATTTTTTGCAAAATTTACGGTTAGATATTTTAACCAATCGCAAGTTCATTAGTTGCTTGTCATATTTGATACCTTTTTTCGATCATTATTGTAAAATAAAATTGCACTTCTATACATATATATCTGTTCAATACATAGGTATGACTATCATAGGGCCTGTTTATTACTGTAAGCCACATGATCCAACCTCTGCTGTTTTAAAGGCCGGTTTACACTATGCATCTTGACACATGCATCTTGGATTCATGTGTCAAGATTCATAGTGTAAAAGCCCCTTGTTTCAAATTAAATGGGTGTTGCAGCATTGAAGAAATGTTTATTTCTTTGTAAAAAAAAAGAAAGGTAGTTGAGATTGAATCATAAGCCATATTTTCCTTCATATAATTGCAAAAATAGTTTCCCAAGATAAACAAAAAACAGAAAATACTGATTAAAACTACTATTAGGAAAACTTATTTGACTATTATAATATAGAGGGGGTTTTGTTTTGGAATAAATATAAATTATATCTTCCAAGAATTGTCATAAAAAGGAAATTAAGAATGATTTGTTCAGCTATAAATAAATATGGAAATGAAATTTGAAGGTATTGTTATTTTTTTAAGTAGATAAATTTCATCTTTACAAAGTATTCTAAAGATGCATGCATCAAGACACATAGTGTAAATAAGAAGATGCATGCATCAAAATTGAAGCATGTGTTTAGATGCATGTGTCAAGATGCATAGTGTAAACCGGCCTTAGGGGTCAACATTTTTGCCTTCTTGGATTTATGAGACTCTTTTCTGTTTTCACATTAATTCACATCACTTTACATCAATAATACCAATTTCCATTGATTTAATGAAATGAATTAATTCATTTATTAGTTTTCATTAAATTACTGTTCCCTTAAAAATGTATACGTCAACATGTGGCATGTCATTAATTTCTTCAAAAATATGTTAAATCTATTGTATATACAAATGTATATAGGGTATAATTTCAATTATCGACTGGCAGTTATTCATAACTTCGATAATAAATGAACACACAATATTGAATGGCCAAGATCCATTGTCTCCAAACACTCCACATACAACTTTATGTTCAGCAGTATTGCCTAGAACATTCAACCACCAATTCCATGGTGAAAATGACCGGCAATTTTCCCTGCAATTTTCCTATTTACATGGATATCGTCTACAAATAATTACCCTTGTTTATTCTCCCGGTTCTTTAGTGCTTGTAACGCAGGGAATTGTCAGATGTTTTCTGATAGGTCAGATTCTCAGATTATGCCGAAGATTGATGTGCAGAAATAAAATCTATAATTTTTGGTTATCTATGATCATTCAGCTATGTATCCTTCAATACAATGTTTAAATTATTCTGAATGTGTAGAAAAAAATATCTACTACATGACATGTACAATTGATTTCAAATAAAATAAATATGTCGATCTTCAGTCACTTGAAGGAGATAATTATGCTTTATGCTCTTCTAGTTTTTTTGTCAAGAATAATGTACTTAATTCAAGTGAAGACGTCTTCCTGTTCAAAAAACACTTCAGAATCTGTAGGAAACTTACACTGTTACCCAGCCATTTCCTTTTTCCCAGAATATGACACCACACTATTCCTAAGATGTTATAATACATCTAGAAGTTAGAGAACTTTTATTTATACCTTGGAGTGCTTCAATACTACTATGATTAATGTGGATTTGCTTCAACCTATTTTATCTTGATATCTCCGTGTCCAATGTCCTGATAACTAATAATGGAATTTATATAAAAGAAAAAAAAAGGTAAAGTCAACGAACAGCAATCCATTTAAAAAAAACAGACACACAAACAATGCATACCTGTGAACAGGGCAAAAACAGGTCTCCCAAGAGATTTAGTAGTAGAATCGGGGAGGAATAAACAACGTCATCCCTGGGACCCTGTCGACTGTGAAAAATGTCCGTTTTAAGGGGATCAAGTTATTTTTAAAATAGGCACATTAAAATTACAGGAAAATGTTTCAAGCAAACTTGCTTCTACTAAGGATGCTCCATGACATTCATGATCCTGCTAATCTTGAGATTTTGTTAGATTTTTCTTTACATAGTTACAGTATGTCCAGACATAGAGTAGGAGGTAATTTGTATAAACTCTCTATTCCATGTAAGGGCGTTTCCATGTTATATAAGTTTAACATTTGTGCACATTTGTTCTTGGATAAAAAGAAAAGATGCAACCAATTTGACAAGTATTTTTTTAATTATCTCCCCCTTAAATGGACAAGGCTCTATTCGTACAACTTGAATCCTCTTTACAAAAATAATTATTGCGAAATTAAATGAGGCTGAAATAGGCCCAGTGGTTTTGGGGGAATACTCATGTACAAAAAAGTGCACAGACTGCTGACAACCTAAAACTAAACAGACGTTCTTTCTTTAGATCATTTTAGTTCAGAATACATGAGAACCATTACGTTGAAACACTCTTTGAATTCTTATTAATAAACAAAATGATAGCGGACAGAAAGGAGCTTAACATAGTTACATTTGTTAAAAAATGTGTTTGTACTTATAGATCGCGCCACAAACGTCACTCTGCAATTTCATATCATGAGCATCAACTCCATCAACGAGATGGCGATGGTTAGTTGTAAACAATTTTTTTTACTTTAGAATTAACTTATGATTTTATGTCAGTATTTCCAACAAAAAAGCTTTACAAAGACTAATCCTTTTCTTCTCAGAGATTATATGATTTTACTGTGCACAAACCAACATTTTTAGGAATTATCAATGGAGGTGTTTTTGAGGCAAACATGGGTGGACCCACGCCTCAACTTTGAGCACTTAAGTAATTTCAGTAACCTTGAACTTGACCAGCGGATGATGGCGTCCGTTTGGATCCCAGATACTTATTTTCCCAACGAAAAGGAGGGACACTTCCACGTCATTACTGTCCCTAACAAACTCCTTCACATCAGCAGAAACGGTACCGTCTTCTATAGCGTCAGGTAGTGACCATACAATGATTCAAGTTTGAAAGTCAGGAGTTAATATTTTATAGCAACAAACGTAGGACTTTTTTCTATAATCCATAATTATCATTAGTTCCTGCAATAATAAATATTTACATGTATATTTTAAAGGGTATCTATTAAAGATAAATCATTAGTCAAAATTTATGTAAGTCTTCATAATTCTTGAAAACCAAATTCAAGATAGAAATGCATTGCACATTAACGATGGAAAAACAATCTTTTTAAGGTTGTCTTTGACGTTAACATGCCGTATGAATTTGTACAACTATCCCATGGACGAACAAGATTGCCCTGTTTTCATAGAAACATGTAAGTTTTTCAGCTATGTCTATTATGTATTAATATCTCTATTTCAAACAGAGCCAATGTATCACGAAAAATCTGAGTAAGTTTTGTTGAATGAATCCAGAAATTCCCTGACCCTTGGAAAAAATTATTCAAATTTGTAAAGCAAATCATGTCTGAAGCTTGACGCGTCTTCTCTTCCCATTTATATCCAGCATTATAAATAATAATATGATAAAAGCAAATGCTTATTTTTTCGTTTTTTTCTTAAAGTCATTAAAATTAAAAGGCATCAAGCCAAAAATTAAAAGTATCCCATATCAATGCAATGCAGTCGTTGGTTTGAATGAAGACTGTTAAACTTTGAAACTTCGAAATCATCATTGTCATAAAAACCAGTTTAAAGATCTCGTACTTAGAAACAGATCTAGAGAACGAAAGGAAGCAAATTTTAAACGTACGTTACATAAATATTGTTTTCCTATTTTCTTAGATGGGTATACTGAAGAAAATGTCCTTTTTAACTGGAAGCCAGTTAATGCTGTCATCGTGGATGAAGTAGAAATGCCACAGTTCCATTTCAGAGATCAACCTTCCATTAGAAAATGTTCTCGCACTTTCAAATATAGCTCTGGTTTGTAATCAACTTCATTTTTCTCTGACAACAGGATTAGGGTAAATAGTGAATTGAAAGCTAACGAACGGTTCTCAAGCTCACTGAATTAATAAAATATGAGAGCATAGGAAACTGCCTCTAAAACACCATCGGCGGGATCAGGCGTCGTAAAGAACTAATCATCCCCTTTCGACCAGTCAGCATTCTTACGAGCTCGTATTGATAGGCTAATATAAGTTATTCTTATATGTATAGTATATCCATGTACATGCACAGACTGAATGATATATAGATGTACATTTATATGATAAATTTTCATTTCATTTAGTTGCAAGTTTTACCTGCCTGACAACGACACTACATTTTCAAAGAAATATTGGATATTATATGGCCCAGGTCTTCATTCCAAGCATCCTCATTGTCATCCTTTCTTGGGTCTCATTCTGGGTACACGTAGATGCCATTCCAGCCCGAATTTCCTTGGGTGTTTTAACAGTACTCACCATAACCACGCAAAGTTCCGGAATAAGAGCATCATTGCCACGTGTGTCTTATATTAAGGCTATAGATGTCTGGAATTCAATGTGTTTAGTCTTCGTGTTTGCTGCCTTACTAGAGTATGCCTATATCAATGTTCAAACACGACGACACCAAAAATCGATGTTGAAAGATACCTTAATGAACGTAAGTTAATTTGCTGTTAAATGAATTCTTACACCTGATCCAGTATAGATGTTAACAGGAAATGTGTGTCATCCGGATTTGGAATTGGTAAAAAAAAAAAACCTTCATAGGGAAAAGGATTAATAAATGCAAAAGAAAATAAACAGCTTAAAATTTTACATGTTAATTTGAAAAATTCAGTATTGTTTGCATGGCAATTACATGTATATGCACTAGAGGTCAAATTCAAAACTCGGTTTTTAACGGTTTTTACATTGTTTAATACACACGCATAATAATGCTCCAAAAGTCAAAATGTTGCTAATATCACTTTTTAGATCTTATATTATTTATTTTAGGTTCAAGCGTCACATCCTCTAATGAATTCTGAAGGAGGAACTCCAGTGAGGTGCATTGATGTACGGAAGACGATCGGTGTGAAAAAAATTGACTATCTCAAAACCGCTCGCACGGTAGATAAAGTCTCAAGAGTTGCCTTTCCAATTTCATTTCTCATCTTTAACACTGTATTTTGGATTTATTATATGTATGCCAATGACCATCTATCAGATTAAAGCTTCATTACTGTATCTTGAATGTCTTTTGCTTCATTTTTCAAAAGAATGCATCGCTTGTATTGAGGGAACATATAAGAAACTATAAGAAAATTGATTCTTATACCGGGTACATGTTCACTTCTTCATTCAGGCTATAAACATGAATGTTTCACTCCAATTCTTTTATTTACTTTTTTATTGTGGGTCCAAATTTATCAATCTATATTGTAAATTAAAGGCATTGATATTTTTCTTGCTCCTAACCTAAGTACATGTACGTATGGGGATTGCTTTCGAATGAAATGAGTTAAAGAGATTTTTTCTGTACCTAGAAATGATTGTTTTGTCTAATAAAAAGAACACGATTTGAAAAAAATGGAATGGCTTTTCTAATAATATTTTTTTTCTTTTGAATGCAAACAGTTGAAATCTTTAAACGTTACTTTTTTTAGACAAACTGTTTTTCCCAGCCATACTTTACAAATGATAAAAAATTTCGAGAGTGACTTTTGAGATATGGTTACGTCAATACATGCTTCGAAAAATTAAAAAAAAAATTAAATATGATGAAAGATATATTTAATTAATTTATATTAAGTTTGACGTTAAGATTATTATTCTATACACATGATTTTTGATTTAAAACGTGTTTATATCCGCTCCATTTGTTTGATTTATTCAAAATTTATTTATATTGCTTTGTTGTAACCATGCTTGGAATGTGGAAAGTAAATGTCATTGACAAGACAAGAGAAATGCAACATAAGGAGATAACGAACAGTATTCAAGATCAAAAGTCTATAAAGCAATACAAAACAGGAGCAGAGCAAACACAGACCTCCAAAACATCAGAGGTGGGATCAGGTACCATGGAGAAGTGAGCATCCGCTGCTAACCAGTCAAACCCGCCGTGGAAAAATCTAGGAAATATTTCGAGTGAGAGGATAAAGATCACAGATTTTGCATGTCCAAAAGTATTGCGGAAGATAAAACATTTTTTTAAACTTCCATGCGTTCTTGCTGAAATGTCTATTATAAACATAATTTTTAAGCAAAACAATTCAGTTATCTGTGAAAACATGAATGTCCATTAGTTCAATAATTTTTTATATCCAGTTTTAAATATAACAGTTTTCTTTTCAAATAAGTCTGTTACGTAAGTTATATAAAACAAAATCTAGGGGGAAAAAATATGAAAGCAATCTTATTTTAACAACTCCTACCTTCAATGCCTTGTAAAATTTTATCAGTATTTTATTATTTATATTAGAAACACGTGTCTGTGATGCACATATTCTTATATTTCTTAGTGAAGTAACATAATGATAATTGTTTCATGAATAATTTTGATCACGAAAAAAAATATATAAAATATAGGGGTACATATACTAGTATTATCCTTATTTGCCTGATTGCTTCTCTAAGTGCAATTTCGAAGTTGAATTAATCATTAGAAAGATACATGAGTTTCTAACTGACATTTCTTATGTTAAAATTCCCATGATAAACAATTATTAAAAGACATGCCTTTGTTTTCATATAGAGCAGAATTCATTAAAAAGAACGCATCTATGTGAGCAGAAAACACAAGTCCAACTTATACTTATAGTTCTAGTTCCCTTTCTAAGAAAGAAATTCTTAAAAATCATATGTCAGTTTTGAATATTTTTAATATCCCAAAGAAACAAACTGAATTTGAACTAATATATAATCTTTTTGGATTCCAAAACTTCATAAGAATTCTAACAAAGAAAGATACATAGCGGGTTCCAGTAAATGTTCAACCAAGCCTCTTTCTTTACTCCTCACTAAGATATATTGACAGTAATAAAGGAGAAACTTCAAGGGTACTGTGCAACAATATATTTAAGAAGTGGTGTAAATCAGATGTGGATACTTAAAACATTCCAAACAACTTTTGGACAATTTGAAATCACAAGATTTTACCAAATTGAAAGCTTATAAACTTACGGCTTTTCAACTTATACACAACCATTCCCCACGATAAATTGAAGTCCAGGCTTTTTGATATCATTGACAGTTGCTTTTTCTATAAAAATGGAACTCGTAAATTTACTCACCTTGTCATTAGTCATTTGCAAAATTATTTCGTTAAAAAACATTCTGATTGTACACACAAGTACTCTGAAGTTGATATTAAAAAGACGCTTGAGTTACTGATTGACAATATCTACGTTGTTTTTGGAGAACCAGGCCTTCCAACTATATATTGGATTTCTCACTGGTACCAATTGCGCCCAGTTATTAGCAGACCTATTTTTGTATTCATATAAAGCAGAATATGTGAATAAACATATATATAAACATATAAGAATAAACACTTGCTGTGGCCTTCAACTCGACACTTAGATATTTCGATGACGTATTGTCAATTAACAATAGTAATTTCCATTCTTATGTCGATACAATGTATTCTGGCGAGCTTAAGATACCACGGAGTCTTACACATCTGTTTCATATTTGGATATTTTACTTGAAGAAGTATATGGTAATCTAACAACCAAGCTCTATGATAAACGTGATGACTATAACTTTTTTATCGTCAACTTCCTTTACTTATGCAGCAATATACATGTACCTTAATAACCTGCATACGGAGTTTGTATATCTCAGTTGATTCGATACACAAGAGCATGTTCTACGTATGAACAATTTCTAAAACGAGGTAAATTGTTGACAACAATTTGAGGAAACAAGAATTTCAGCGGTCTCGTTTAAAGTCATCATTTCGTAAGTTCTATTGGCGATACTATGATCTCGTCAGCAAACATAATTTATCATTGAGTCAAATGCTGACTGACGTTTTTTATACTAATTGTGAATCCATTATTTATACACTGAATACGCAAGTTTCGAGATTATCTCCCTTGGTGCGCTCTTTCGTTAAGGAGGGGAGTTTCGTTGCCGCGTAAACAAACAGGTGGGACAACTATATTTGATATTTATATATTGGATACATTGTATCACCGATATACTGGTTTATCATAACTACATGATTGTCAGGATGCACTCTACATTTCGAGAATAACCGAATCAATTTAAAGAAGTCATTTTCTCAAGTTAAAAAATCGTAACAAAAAAGAAAATGTCGGTGGATGTGAGACTTTTCAGACGAGGGAAGAAATTAGGACCTCTAATAAAACCGGTACACATGCATCTGATCATTGTACGTAGGCGATCTAAATGACACATTGATTCTTTTCCTTATTATAATTTCAAAAAACCCACAAAATTTAAAAAAAAAAAAAAAAAGGAAGGTTGTACGATCAAGAAAATCGGTTACTTTTTATTAAGACTCTGACGTTTCTTTCGTTTTCAAGTACCTATAATTTAAAGTAGATTTGTAAATATGCATAGTTGAACTTGATAAAATCATCAAATGCATCACTGCTTAATATCATTATCTTTTTATAACATTTAATAAATTTTAAAAGCCATAAATATCGTTCATTTACTTATGCACGTTTGTGTACAGAAACAACCTGTCCCACCTCCCTGCCAAAATGGATACTTTTTGCGCCTCTATCGTAGGAGAGTTACAATCTCGAAACTGGCGTATTGACGACGGATTTTCCCGTTATTTCCGATCATGACAAGGAGCACACGACGGATGTGACCGGTCGGCAAGGGATGCTCACTTCTACATGACACCTTATCCCACCTCCGATGTATTGGAGGTCTGTGTTTGCTCTGCTCCTATTTTGAATTGTTTTATGGACTTCTGATCTTGCATACTGTTCGTTATCTCCATATGTTTCACTGTTGTTATCAACTCGACATTGAGATAAATCGACGGCATATTATCAATTAACCTTAGGAACGTCCATTTATTTTCTCGATTTGATATATCCACATGAATTTGAAATGAAAGACAACATAAAGTCTGACACATTTGTTTCATTTAGATTTTATTCTAAAAAAAAATAGAAGACGGTTACCTACAGAAGCAACAAACGTTATGATAAACATGATGATTTTGAATTTTCTATTGTCAGCTTCAGCTTCCCTTATGAAGCAATATACCCATATCACCTGTATGTGGGAGTCAAGTCTTTTAGTTGAAGTGATACGCAAGAGCATGTTCTTTGTACGGTCATTTTTTTAAAATGTGAAAAGGTATTAACAAACAATGATCTCGTTTGATTATATCATTTCGGAAGTTCTATTGCCGATATAATGACTTTATCAGCTTATACAATCCATCATTAGGTAAAATGATGACTGACCTTTTTCAAACAAATCTTAGGCCATTATTTAAACACTGAATTTTTTCCTGATTTTTTAAATTACCCAATTACCGTATGACTAGAAGTACACTGCCGGATTAACCGATAGACAAAGCTGGTTACTCCTCTATGGCACCTGATTCCCTCTGACGTTCTGGGTTCGTGTTTGCTCTGCTCCCAATATGTAATGTTTAAATTTTGGACTTCGGGATTGAATACCCTTCGTTATTTCCATATTTCACTTATGAAGATAAAGTCTTCCACAATCTGTTCGAAGAACCCTGGGAACTTATTATTCTCTTTTATAATCAGATCTATTTTTGTATTCGTATGAAAAAGCATTTATACGAAAAGTAAACTGAAAGACGTCTTAGATTTTGCTTCTGTCTTTAATTTTCAGATATATCGACGATGTTTTCTCTAAAGACAAGATTCGTTTTCACTTCATATGTCTTCTATGGAAGTTCTTAACTTGAATAAATGCTTAATTTTTATTCTATAAAATATAAAATTTCGGTTCAAGCTGAGATTCTTAAAGGGTTTTGTAAGAAAAAGTGTTTGTATTTGTTTACTTGTCCCTTTTGTAATGTTGGGATTGATACCCCATACTTCTTGCACACATTTCAAAAAAAATTATTCCGGATTATCTCTCTTCAAGCATGTGAGGAATATGAAAAACGCAAAAGCTCATCCTTTATGTAATAGTGAGTTTTCCTTGTGCTAAAATTTATGGATTTCTTTACCGATTACATAATTAATTAAAAGTATTTTCAATAATTAAACTCGCAATAGTGGCAAAGTGCAACAAACCTTAGTGTTTTGTTGTTTATTAATATGGAGTTAAGGCGGTATCGCGAAATTCTGCGATGGTACAATAACTGTGAGTTGGGTTGTGACAGTACACAGAAATGTTAAATGAGAAGTTCCACAAATTAGTTAATTTATTAAAATAAATTTGAATTGGCAATGAACATGAATTTACTTATCTAAAACTATCTAACATATAAAAAATGATATACATACATTGGATATTATTTTATAATGTTTAGAAGGGTAAGGTTCAAATATAAAGATAAGAAGCGTTTGCTTTCCTATAATTATGTATTGCTGCTGGGCTATGCAAGTACACAAAGTTAAATGGAAAATCACCCTCAATCAGTAAATAAAGTAACTGGAAAAAAAATAAAATGACTTTACTCAATCAACCCTTTCGACTTTAATGATTAGCAAACTTAAAACATGTATAACTGGTTTTCAAAACAGAGAAAACAAAAGTACAGAGGAAGAGGACCAAGGGGTAATGAACAGTTTTCGTAAGCTTGTATCCCACTAGAAAATCACTTGTCTGACAATAACTCATATATCCCCACATATATTTCAAAACTGTAGATATACAGTAGCTAAGCATAACTGGGTCTGTTGAAAGCAGTCTTTAGCCAATATTCCAACGAAATATATATTCAACTGCCTAATAATAAGATCTTTCTTTGTTTGTTTAACGTCTCTCCGCAAATTTTTCACTCATATTAAGACTACACCATTTTCCTTTTTTATCAATTTCTCAAATACAACTCTTTTAGATAGAATTTTTTTCAAAACTTATATTAGACACTTGTATACAACGTTATTTGATATAAGATGATTGATGATGATATTTGATGTTATTTTGGACAGGAAAGTAAGTGACCAGTGTTCTGAGTAAGACCATAAAAAATATTTATGTTTGATGATTTCTGGACAAGCTGTTGATCAATATTTATTAATCTTGAGCAATCTTTACCATGTTTGTATAAATTGTTCCCTTCAGTAAATACCGAGCTGATTAACTTTGTTGCACGGACCGAGTGATTGATGGGGAAACGTTTAGGAAGATGAACACTTAGGTCTTGACCGCCGACTAAGAATTGAATCATTTTTTCAACCAACTTGGATCTAACAATTTTTAACAAATCGTGCAAAGAAATACTAGTTGGGCTCTTCAATTCTCGTAAAAAAAACACATTTAAATATAATTTAAATTTAACTCTTTGACCTTTGAAATAAAGTTAACTTAAAATAAGTACCGGTAGGAAATATGAAAACCATCTACATATTGTATCCCTCTGTATTCAGTATTCCAAAAGTGAGAAAGAATTAGATAGATTACATGTTCAGCACGTACTCGTCCCTGCTGACAAAGCAGGTAACAAGTATTTCTTCGTTAAGGCTCATTGTATAAAATATATTTAAGAGGAACAGCTGGATTTAATTCTACAAGTAGTAATTCTACATATACTTATAGCTCCCTTTCTAAGGAGGAAAATCTTCAAAACCATGCGTCAGTTTTGAATATTTTAATATTTCAAACAACCAAACTGAATGTGAATTCATAAAAATCCTTCCAAAGAAAAATACATAGCGGATTCTAGTAAATGTTCTACCAAGCCTCTTTCTTTAATTCTCACTAAGATATTAACAGTAGAGAAGGAGAAACTTCAAAAGTACTGTTCAACAATATATTCGGGATTGATGTAAATCAGATGTTGATATCAAAAAATTCCAAAGAATATTTAATATCACAAAATTTTACAGCAATCAACAACATAAAAACACGACTTTTCAACTATGTATACAACTATCCCTACGATAAATTTAGGTCCAGGCGTTTTCAAATCACTGAAAGCTGCTTTTCAAAAATGAAACTGGTAAATTTATTCATTTACTTTGTCAAAAACAGTCTGATTGTACACAGAAGTACTCTTATGCTGATATCAAAAAGATGCTCGAATTCTATGACAATATATATATATAAGTAATTTTTGGAGACCTGGTCTTCCAACAATCTATTGGAATTCACATAGGTATCAATTTTGTCCCGTTATTAGCAGATCTATTTTTGTATTCTGAGGAAGCAAAATTGTTCAAAATATTTAATGTTCATCAAACAAAGCTTTATGATTAACGTGATGACTTTAACTTTTCTATCGTCAACTTCCCTTATATATGCAGCAATATGTCTTCGTCACCAGCATACGGAGTTTTTTTCGATCAGCAACGCAAGAGCACGTATATACAATTTCTAAAACGAAACAATAATATCTACAGTTTTGCTAAAGTCATCATTTTGTAAGTTTCATTGTCGATACAATGACCTTGTCAGCAAATGCAATTTATCATTGATTCAATGCTAAACTGACTTCTTTCATAATGATTGTTGTGCCATTATACACACTGAGGTGTCCACAGATTTTTTCCGGGTTTTTTTTTTATTCGAACATAACAAGGATCACACGAAGGATGTGACCAGTCGGAAGGGAAAAAATTCCTCCAATGGCATGAAAAAATTTTGGTTGTTCCTGTTTGCTCTGCTCACATTTTGTAACGTTTGATAGATTTTTTAGGTCAAATTCAACATGTATTTGTTATCTCTACAAATTTCATGCTAAAATAAAGAATTTTTCCCTCGACGAAAAAAAATAATAATAAACTAAGCTCGAAGTTTTCATATTTATGAAGGACATGTCAATTCTTTTTTAATCTATCATAAAGTCTTGGCTTATACTCTCTTCTAAAAAAAATGTCCTGGTTTTTTTAATAACATCATCTCCAACAAAAGAGAATGAGAAAAGAACAGGAAATTTATATTATTATTTGATGGTACTTTTTGATGATATATTGTTATATATGGCCAGTTTTACAATAGATAAATTTCAAATATTATTTGCAGTGCTACTTAGTATCGTTTTGCAAAATTAATTTGATCCGAATTTTAAAGGATTATAATCAATAAAGCTAATTAAAAATTCTTTTATAAAAACTGTTAGAGAAATGTTGGAGAAATGATATATACTAGAGAAAAATATTTATTATTCTTCTAGACTTTATGATAAACGCTATGATTCAAATTCTGTCGTCAACTTCCTTACTTTTTGAAGCAATATACTATTATTGGCTGCATATGAGGTAGCCTTTGAAGAGATTCTTCGTACGTAGAACACGAACTTGCGTATCGGTTTAATTGGAATATATAAGCTTCATATTCAGCCAATTTAGTATATTTTTAGCTGACACCTCAGTGTTTATTTTTTTTTTTGGTGGTTTATCATTGTCATTTGATAAAAATTGGTGATGAAATTGTTCACTTACAGAATATTTGTGTGAACAACTAAGGTTGGTGGAATTTGTAAGCAAAAAGCAGATATGGATATGTGTTGGTTGTAAATAAAAATAATGAAACGGATATATTAATTTTCAATTGTTGTAAAATTAAAATGAAGAACTTTTTACTTTTGGGGGGCTCTGTGGGGATGCTGTTTGATTGTAGCAATTGGTAACCACATGCTATCGTCGATTTATCAACCCATATACTCCAAAAACAAACTCATTATTCCTTAATTGGTTTTGATAAAACTCATAGTTAATAAACTAAGAACAGAACAAGATCAGAAATAATTTCGGATCAGATTAATGGGTAATAATACTAATGCTTTTGTCATTGAATGAAATCAAACGTCACGGTATGTAATAGTCATTGAATCAATACATCCTTAACACAATCTCTCAGACGCACTGGCTCCAGATCTCTTTGAAACGTCATGTTCATGAAAATATCAAGAACATGCAGACGTCAAAGTTCAACTTGTGTTCATGGATTCTATTTTAAAGTTTTTTTTTTAATTTTAGTGACATTCATTATTCTGGTGTGGTCAAATGGAAGAAAGCAGTGAAATATTTCTAGAACAGCTTAGATTGCAAACCATCGACTACTTCTGTCATTTGCCTTAATCGAAAATGATACCAGACAACTGTAGGGATGCGTTATCCATGAAATAAAAAAAAGAAAGTTAGCATAGCTCGAACACATTGTAAGCAAACAGCAATCAATTAGTGTGTGTTTAAATTTGTGTAAGGAGAGTGGTGCTACCATAAAAAGATATTCCTTCACATAAGTGATTTATTATGTCCCCTCTAAAACAAATTAGGGATATCGTATGCAAATGAAGCTAAATAGTAGTATAGACGAAATGCCAAAACTGTTAAATAAATTATCCGAATATTTCAATAAGATCGTATCTTAAACAGAGCATCATGTTTAGTGGAAAAGAAAAATCACTCAAAGGTTGATTTAGATTCGTTTAATATTAAGGCAACTGGGTCAAGGCAAGATCAGAAACGATATTGAACATCTACTGTATATCCTGTCATCAAGAAATATTCCCTTCTTCACCTGTTTGTAGAATTATCTTACTATTTCTGTAAGAAATCTCTTCTCTAAAATAAATGTTTAATTCTTATTGTTTTGGGATTTTCTATCATCATATAATAATGACATTGGCCCTATTCAAATAATATCCTCATTTACAATATTATCTTGGAACTGTTCTGCGTAGTAGGTTTCTGCTAAACATTAAAATAAATGTAGTAACAGTTTAAAATGTTCTGGTTTATAAGTTTCAATTTTGCATTATCTATAAGAAAAGATACAATAGTTTTGTTTATTCTTTGTTGTGTATTTCAATAAAGAGGCAGGAAGTGTATTAAAGACTTTAATTGAAGTAATCACAAACTCCTTCAAGTTTACTATACATTGTTAATCATGTTTAATGGAAAAAATATCGGTCAAGGAAAAACATATTTGACCAAGAAAATTCTACAATCACTTGACTGTCTGAATGAAAAAAAGGGGGGGGTGAAAGAGGGACATAACTAACCGTAATCAAGCATAACGGTCCCTTGAAACAATACATACCTTAAGCAGAGAAAACACAGGTCTCTATAAACATCAAAGGTGGGATCAGTAGCCATAGAGGAATAAGCACCCCCTGTCTGTGTGCTTCTTATGATCTGAGATGAGAAAGGTTTTTTTATCATAAAGTTCTGTTGTTTGTTAGCTGCCCTGCTTGACAATGAACTTGCTTATTGCAGCATGTTTTGTGAAGCAATCTGCATGCTATCAGCACTGGATAACGAATAAGTAATTTCCATATCTTTTTTTAAAGTATAATGTGAGATTATTTGCCGATCCGATGCAAAAATACATCCTTTACTCATAGAGGTGTTTCGTAATTAATGTTAAAGTAAGAACAATATTGTATAGATAAGACTAAAGCTTTTAAATTAGTCTCTCTTAAGAAATTTCTGCAACTTAATGTATAATCGACCAACAACAAATCGTTTTTGTTCGTTCTTGCAATTTTCTTTGCCCAATTGCACCTATTTGATACTCGTTTGCTTTGTTCTTGATTTGCTATCCAATAATCCAATAATTAGCAACAAATATTTAATCAAAATTAGATAATTACAACATACATAATGTAGTCCTCAGCCCTGTCCTTGTTTAAATAAGAAGCAGACACATTATTCACAATTATCGAGTCTGAATCAAACTTGTCCGTCAATGTGTGTGTTTTTTCCCGCTCTTGAGAACCAGGACTGCTTACATTGGAGGATATTCTATCCTCTCTCAATAGTCACTGTATTATAACAATTAACCGAAACATCGACGATGAAATCTTTTTTGTTAGAGTGGTGAGTGGTAGTACCTGTGGAAGGATGAAAAATAGAGGAGGGAGAAAAGGAAGACGGGGAGGAGAGAGGAAAGAAGGAAAATGGTATAATGATAGGCAGAAGGAATGGGAGAATGTTATAAGAAGACGTACGTCTCCTTTCTATCCCAATATTATCTTTTTTTCAAATGTTTTGTTTTATGTCTTCTAATAGTTAAGGCGACCTCACCGCAGCTAGTTTTTGTTAAATTTGTATAAAACAAATAAAACACTTTCATTCAGATGAAATAATTATGTCATTTATTTATATAACCGTATAAATGTAAACAATTTAACGCACAAGAAGGGTGTCAGGCTCGCAAGCTCTGATTGTAAGTTACGTAAAATATTATAAAGAAGGACTCTTTAAATTGTTTTCAATAAGATTGAGTATGATAGTAGTCATTTTAAATCTAATGCAGTACTTAAGTGTAAAGGAATACTGGCAGACACTTTCGTTTATGAGAATTCTTTAAATCCAACTTTCTGAGTATACATGTATATTCTAGCGATTAAGGATTGTTTTGCGTTAAGACATTGAGAAGTATAGGGATTACCGAACCTTGAAATTATATAGCCAAGTTCCTGCCTGCCACTTTTTATATGTTGTCCAGTGCATCAATTCAAGAAGCCTTTTACTCTTTTGATTATTATGGACCTTTTATTAGAGGCACTTAAAATCTTGGTGATTGCGTTTCGTGAAATTTATGACTGAAAGTTGGCATCTCATTGGCCGATTAGTAATGTCAAGTTTTAAAAGGCCGCTCATGAAATTCTCGTATTTTACGAGTTTTACGGCGTTTACTAATTTTTGGCTACGGGGGGAACAGTTTGAACATGACGAATTTATCGTTTTCTCCATCTCAAACCGACATCGATTTCTGATCTCATCTCATGTAAAGTCATTGGCGTAAATTTACCACAGACTATTCATATTTCATATTTAATTTTCCGGCTGATAATTATTGAAGGAAATTCGGAGTCTGATCACGAGCCGGGTTTTTTTTTTCATGGCACCGACGATCAATCGGGGAATGACCCGAACTTTTGCGTTAAAAAGTACATATTTGGGAGAAATGGTTAAATCAATGCTTTTATTTGACATTCTAAAGACATTGTAAATGGTTTGCATGTCTTACCCCTCAGGGGGTAACTTTGACATCATTTTCATTGACCGTATAGTTTTGATCATGCATCATTTACTGTAAAATCATCCATGTTCGTTGGTAACCAGTGTTCGTGGATTTCGTGGGTCGCTCTTATCAACGAATGTACATCCCAATGAATAATATTTTGGTCGACAATAATAACTGAATCTTATGTATATATACATATGCTTGTTACCAACAAAATTACGTCACCTGGAACCAACAAAGTTTAGGTTTCCCACAAACATTGACTTCAAAGGAATTCCAAAATATGCGACCAGCATTTTTACTAATCAAGACTTTTCGGCTTTTTTATCATATTTGCCTTATATAATACTCATATTCTTATTCTTCAATTTCATCATTAATTCCTTTATATGTCTTACCCGGAATAGTGTAACTTTGGAATCTTTTTTTCGTTATAATTAAGCACACACAATAGCATCTTCTCGGGATTTTCCAGTCCAGCATCTCAAATGACCGGATGTTTAATTGTATACAAAATGGAGTCGCTTCCTATTTATTAAATGACTGGGTAGACGGAGTTGAAACTTTCTTCTGTGGTACATTTTTGTTAACATCCAATGCAATGAAGTTAAGTGTCATACTCTATAGATTACATCCCCTACATTTTTTCAACATTCAGTCGGAAAGACTATTCTAGCATACGAACCTGGACGACACAATAGCAAAGATATTATACATTTATACTTGTGTAACATAAGAACATTAAGGCCTTTTTTGTCCCCCGCTTTACAAAATGGCGTCGTCCGTCCGTCACAAAAACTTTAACCTTGCCCATAACTTTTGATTTAGTGGAGCTATGACTTTCATATTTCACAGGTGTATTTCTTGTGACAAGACCTTTCTTTGGGTACCACCAAATTTGACCTTTTGACCTTGGAGTTTGACCCACTTTTACACAAAAATTCCAAACTTTTACTTTGGCCATAACTTTTGAATAGTAGGTACTAGGACATATTTTTGTTTGTGGCAAAACCTTTCATTGGATAACAACAACCTTGACCACCTTGATTTTGAAGTTGAAAAAACTTTAACCTTGACCATAAGTGTCACTTCACATATATAATCCTTGTGAGAAGACCTTTCATTGGATACCAATAACTTTTGCCCTTTGACCTTGACCTTGGAGTTTTAATTTTTTAAAAACTTTTACCTTGGTTACAACTTTTAAACAGTAGATACTAGGACTTTTATACTTCACATATGTATTCCTTGTGGCAAGACATTTCATTGGATACCAACAACCTTGACATTTTGACCTTGACCTTGGAGATTTATGGAAAAAACTTTAACCTTGACCATAACTTTTGAACAGGACTAGGGCTTTTGTACTTCACATATGTGATCCTTTTGAGAAGACTTTTCATTGGATACCAATAACTTTTACCCTTTGACCTTGTGTTTTAACTTTTTAAAAATTATTAAACTTTGGTCACAACTTTTGAACGGTAGATACTAGGACTTTTATATTTTACATATGTATTCTTTGTGGCAAGTCCTTTCATTGGATATCAACAACTTTGACCTTTTGACCTTGACCTTAAAGATTTATGTACTTATGAAAAAACTTTAACCTTGACCATAAATTTTAAACAGTAAGGGCTAGGGCTTTCATACTTCACATATGTAATCCTTGTGAGAAAACTTTTCATTGGATATCAACAACTTTGACCCTTTGATCTTGACCTTGGAGTTGACCTACTTTTAAAAAACTTTTTACTTTGGCCATAACTTTTTAACGGTCAGGATTAGGATTTTCATCCTTCAAAAAAATCAAAAGTTACTTTCTAAATAAATGACATATTTGTTCATATTACACACAATATGTATCCACAAAGAAGAAAGCGGGGGACCACAATTCTTTGAATTTGCTTGTTCAAATCTGTCATGTCATCTTCTTGGTAGATAATAACAAAACATTTGGGTAATTTTAGATAAATAATTCCCTAAAAAGTAGATATTTGTGTATAAGACGAGAGGTATATGTACTAGAGGGTGCACTATCCAAAACCATGGCATATTTGTATATTTGGTTACTATTCCTGACTAATATTCGCAAGTTTGGTCATCATTTATTACCAACAATTTCGATATATATTAACTGGTTGAACTTTTTTTTTATCTTGTTTCTCAATATAGAAGTGAACGCCCTACCGGAAATCATTCACTTAGAATAGTAACTATTATGTTTCGTTCCGTAGTTGAAAACTGTCAACGTATAATGCTAATTGCTCAGGTGCTGTACGGCTGTAAGATTACAGATAAAAGCTATGATGAGCATTTTTGCCGATTTTGTCTCCAATGGGAAGACTTTATGTTAAATAATTACTTCCATTTCCGAGAGCCAAACCTTTTGTTTAATGTGTTTTTATCATTATCTTGTACGTGAGCAATATAAAATGCAAGCTATCAAGATGTATGCCCAAATCAATACCATTGTCATTCAAATGAGACATATTTGAAAATCTGAACTCTTTATTTTTATTTGGCACGACAGACAAAACACCAGTGCCATCATTATAATTGAAGACATTACAGTTTGCAATCACTAGAATCGCACATCATAACGATTTTCTCATCATTTGCACTCATAAATTGAGAAATAAATGCATTGCTGTCGTCAAATACTGCAGTTCTAAATGTGATGTTTTTGTAACCCATCCAAATCATTTACTGACAATGACAACTTCATTTTCAAATATAAATGACAAATGCAACTTAGAAGTCAATAAATATTTAACTATTGACTCGGAACCTTGTTTTTGTCTTCAGTTGGTGTATGATGCACTGTGATAAAATATTCCCTTTGACGGCGCAGTAGGTGCTTTTTGATCCAGGTCTGTGATCCAAGACTCAGAAGCAATAAAAAACAGTCCACCTGGTCCAGAATAACTAAACATCCATCACTAAGGGGAGATTACTTTGAACAACACACAAACGACCTAGATTTAATGGCATGTCTTGTTGATGAACAATTTGTCAATCTATACTGACGAAAGAGAGGCGATGAATGCCTTCCTTTAGTTAATCTGATGTGTTCGCATTACTGAAATAGATGACTATTAATTAATGAATTTTACCCTTTTAACAGTTTTTAGGGGGTGATATTGTGGCGTATAAACTAGGGGTCGATGAAATTGGTGTTCATTGATTTGATTGGCTTTAATTTGAGATTCCCCTTTCTTACTTTCTGTTGTGTGTATAACTTGTAACTCTTTGGTCTCATGGGATTGCTTAGCGCTAATGGATACGGGCCTTTGCGGGGGATTTCTCAAGGACTCTCTCCATCACTTCGAGTTAGAAAAATCACAACATTGAGGAAGATGTTTAATTTTCTTGGATTTGCTTTCGCCGTTTTATTGCTTTCAGGTAAGATATCTGTAATGTTTTTTACACATGATTTCGGTCTTAAAAGCATAAATCTTTTATTTTAATAAGAATAATTGAGAGAAATTTGTTAGGATTGTCAGGATTGTGTGTGGAAAATAAGAAAGACATTTTACTCGTAAGCTGTATGGTTCTTCTGGAAAAAGTGAAGGCGCAAAACTTCATCATATTTAAATCTAAAAATTAAAAATTCTGCAATGTATAATGTGACATGCCTGCCCGCAAATCAAATTTGAATAACAAGTGGTATGAATATAATGCATTCAATATATATTTTCTATGCAAAATGTTGAAAAAAAAATTTTCTTGCCTTACCTATGATTTTCATACACACACACTTGAAAAAAATTCTCCTTATAAGTATTAAAGTCAGCTATTTAAATTGAGGTTAAATTATGAGATAAAAAACAATAATAAAACGAACCCACATTTACATGTGCACATAATGATTTGTTGATTTCAAAAAATGGTTTGGTTGACTTGAAAGACATTTCCATTTTGCGTGATGAAACTAAGATGAATTCATGGGAAGAATTTGAAAAATTGAGATTTTGTCTAGAAACGACGTGCCTTTCCAGTTGCTTTTCAGATAGTCTCGTGACAAATGTTTTATGTTAATAAGCTTTAAAGTATTAAGTTTCGGGCCTTGGAAAGACTTCAGGAATTCTGAGATCGCTGTTCAGTTACTTCCATTACATTGGGTCACACTCATTGAGCCCTTGTCGGAGCTTAATATTGACACTTAGCTTTAACAGCCAACTTGGGAATCGTTTTCTTTCAATAATTTAGAAATATGCGAGCAATCGCAGTGACATAGATTTAATTGAGAGTTTTGCTTCGTCGAGAACTAGTCATTTAATCCGACATAATTGTCATCACAAATGTCTCCTTTGAGTTGCTATCGGTTTTTGTTATCAAGGTTAATAAATATTAAAAATAATTTCTTTAATATTTTTAGGGATAATCTATTATTTATACGTATGTATTTGGTCTTTTTTAAAATAAGCTAATTGGTTAACTGGTGGAGACAAATTAGCAATTTTTCATCTTTGGTCACTTCATCGAGTGCTTTAAAATTTGTTGTTATCATTTTTCATGTTATCTTTGGTCACTTCATCGAGAGCTTTAAACTTTGTTGTTATCATTTTTCATGTTATCATTTTATTGTTAATTTTTCATTTTAAAATATTTCATTATCAATTTGTACCCCTGAACACAGCAAATTTTATAACAGATTGTGTATACAAATAAAAAAAATCAAAGCAAAATTAATCATGCGTAGCTAAGAACATAAAGAGCATCCACTACTTCTTTTTAACGCTGAAGATAAGAATTTTTAAACGCAGAGACATTTTAAAATATTTCATTATCAATTTGTACCCCTGAACACAGCAAATTTTATAACAGATTGTGTATACAAATAAAAAAAATCAAAGCAAAATTATCACGTAGCCAGCCTTTCTGTTGCTTTCGACGCTGAAGATGAATTTTTGACTGCACATATCCCACATTTGACGTATATTGTAAGCAAATCCCACCGGCAGCTGAATAATGAAACACACGGAATACTTTGCGGCAGATGCTATTATTTCGGGTTTCCACGAAACACCGAGGCTATTTACACAGGAAATTTACCAGATATTACGACAATTACCGTGTCAACACTTTTATCCTCAAACGGCATGTCGTTCTTAATTAAACTTCCGTTTCCGGGTAGATGCAGGTATCAGTCAATACTTCAATAATTACAGCTTCCAGTGTGCGTACGGTCGTATATTTGTCGCAAGTGGTTGCGAGTTCGAATGCAGACCCAGTCAGGTATATCTCTTTGAAGATTGTTAAATGTCTTTTGGAAAATTTTTCACTCATATCGAAATGCCATAATTTCCGGGTGGAGGGCTGCTTTGGACATGTACTCGGTACTTATTGCCTTGAGCAAGGAGGGATATTTTTGTGCAAACACGTAACTTCTGCGACATGGGGGGCCTAGGTGAATACGATGTTTCTGCTAAAGTATTCAAATCCGCGATATTACTACACGACTTTAGAGAAAACGGTCGCTTGCGTGGCGCAGTGGTTAAAGTGTTTGCTCTCGAGTCTCAATGTAAGGAGTCGATCCCTACGTCGCAGGTTCGAATCTGGACGTGGAGACCGGTCCATCGGATGAGAGCGTATAAACCGAGGTTTCGTGTTCCCAGTAGGTGCTGGCACGAAAAAGATCCCTCACTGCTCAATGGCCTGGAGTGTCGAGTATAGGACAAAATTTGCAGCTCTCCACCGGCAAATGGTGGCGTCTCCATATGAGTCGAAAATTCTAGAGAGGGACGTTAAATAACATATAATCTATCAATCCAGAGTAAACACTAACCACTACGGCCGGCGTGCTAGCGGCTGATAAGATTGTTCAGTTTATTGAAATAAAAAGACGATATCCTTTTATTTATTAAAAAATTAATTTAATTAAAATTTAATCTTCATCTGTTATTTAATTATGCCACCATGAAACGACAAATTCAGCGGATCGAAGTTCTTTTGAATTTTTAGTTAATATTTTAAATTGACTAAACCTATCGCAAATGTTTGAAAGATTACGGCCGATTTTTTTTATCCTAAATGCATCAGGTACTCATTTTACTTCTACTCAGTTCATTTATTGTTTCTGGGGAAAATTAACAATAAGCTATGTTCTTAATTAGAAGCTTTAGCTCTCATTGGAAAAAGTATTATCAGTTAGACTTGATAACAAAAATTAATAATTTCACATGCACGGAGGATAATTGAGACCGAGAATTGCCGTTTTTATAATCAGACAAAACGTTTGTCTTTACGGACCAGAGCGTTTTGTTTCTATTATCACAATCATGCCTTATTTAATGAATCTTAAATCATTTCCTTGTAAAGGTTATCCCTTCGAGCGTTTAATTCAAGGAAACACTAAGACTGTCTTGTTTGGGTAATTAAAAAAGTTCCAGTTCGTCTAACAATATGAAGTTGGAACAAAAAAACTAGATCACAGCATCTTCTGCATACGAGATTTCTAAAAGCTGAGTCCTTTCAAAAATTTATTTGTTAACTTTGTTTTACATCCCATTCAATAATTTTCCACTTATATTGAGATGCCTTCAACTGCCGGTGGAGGACTTGAAATTTTAGACCTTCGACACTAGGCACGCGGAGCCAAAGAGCCGATAAGAATCGTTTACTGCGACACGGACCTCGGTCTACACGGCCTCTTCAGAAGGATCGTCCCGCACTGGGATTCGAGCCCGCGACGTAAGGATCAACTCACTCCTTTAGAGTAAACGTTAGATGAATACTTCGCCAATCGGGCTGCGAGAGAGTACAAAATGTGTATGTAGAAAACATTACTAAAATTTAATATTAATCATTTTATCAACAAACCCATGAATAGGGTTTTTCTCTTTGAAATATCGTTTCCTTTTGAATATTTAAATTTTATTTTTGCATGGCGGCCGAATGCCGGGATTCCGAGGTTCAGTCCTGCCTAGTCTTGTTTTCAAAAAGAATTCACTTTACTGTAATTTTTCCTGGCTTTTTGATATATAGATAATAAATAAATCTCTCAGTTAAAAAAAAATCGGTTTACGATTGTGCTTTGGTATATTTAGGACATGCAATCTTATGCTCTAAAATTTTTGTTTTTTCACACAAAATATATTATTACCTTGATATTTTATCTCATTTGCACGCCCAGTCTTGTCTTGTCGAAATGCTTATATTAGCCATTCGAATGAGACGAGACAATAGTATCTCACAATGATCGCGCAAAGGACATAGAAAGTTCTTCGACTGATTGTATGTTTTTTAACGTCCATCTCGAGAATTTTTCCCTCATATGGAGACGGCACCACTTACCGGTGGAGAGCTGGAAATGTTGTCCTATACCCGGCACTTAGGGCCATTGAGCAGGGAGGGATCTTTTTCGTGTCAGCACCTACAGCGACACGGGACCTCGGTTTATACGATCTCCACGTCCCACAGTGGGATTCGAACCCGCGACGTAAGGATCAACTCCTTACTTTGCGACTCGAGAGCAGACCTCCTAACCACTGCGCCATGCAGGCGACTGAAAGTTCTACGAAGGGGAATATGTCGTGCGAACTAAATATATCCTGCGAACGACATAATACGATCGAGGCTTTATTAAAAAAAATATCATCACAACTGCTTGAAAATCTTTATTTTTAAAGTTTTATCATCAAAATTACTAATATTTTCACACCTATATATATTGATTTTGACTTAAAATTTCATTTGATTTACAAAATACTTTTGTAAAGAATAAGATAAACACAACGTTAAGTTTTAGCCTTTCGCTGAACGACAAGAATGTGACTGACGTGGTTATGACGTTACTTTCATGGCACTATTTTTTTTTATTCTTCCGCACTTCTCTTAAACATTTTACTTGTCTTTTTCTTAATTGGCATAACCTTTTTTATTATTTTGCTATAAACTGTCATGTGTTTAGCTGAGGTACTAAAATTATATGAACTTTGTCCAAATTTTTCTTCTTAATTCATTTCTTTTCGCATCTTCACAATGTCAAGGTGGAGAGGAATCGGATTTACGGTTTAATAAAACTTTGACATTGTGAAGTCTGCAGCACAAAGCCTTGACATTGTGAAGTCTGCAGCACAAAACCTTGTCATTGCAAAGATGTTCTTGTTTCTTTGGAAATCTTAGGGTTGAGCATCAGATTCAAAATGAATGTCAAAAGAAGACCCTTAACATATTTAAGTGAGTGATTTTTTAAGCAAAAGTCAAAATGGATCAATGTGTTTGTATACATTTTTTTATGAAAATAAACGGTTATGAAAGATTTTATCAAAGTTGACAATTTTTTTTTATTATTAACCCACATATTTTCCAGATAGGAAACATATTACGGCTATCCCAATTATGACAGCGTGCGATTATCAAAGAGAAATTTTAAAAAGTCAACTGACTTTTAGACTTGAATGTCACACAAATCCTTTATTTATTATTCATTCTTAATTTGGGTTGATGGTGTTCACTTGAATTTCTAGAGACATTCCTGCGTACTGTAAATTAAGAAGCTTGAATTTTACACACTGTTCTAACTTGTTGTTTACTCGTGTACATCTCTGGATCTGAAGTGTGATTACATGAACAGGAACAATTAATTTGAATTTATTTTCATGTTTTTATTTTTGCTCCCAATACATACACGATACCTTAATCCCCGATATCCTGCGATAAACTCGACATCTAATAAGTCTCTCGATTCTATCATCCGAAACAATTTTTGTGATGATGGTTAAAATTGCTAATTAAATCACCGATAACATAGCTCAGTTTCTGCTTTTGCGTCAATTTTCTGTTATTTTCTTTCAAGAGGAGTCTCTCGGTCGGAAAATAAGCCGCTTCCTTCCGTATCCGACTCTAAATGTTAGTCGATTAACAGTTCAAAAGTTTTCGTCTGGTGCAATCCGATTACGTTTCAGGTGGAAAATATTTTATGAGTTAATTCAAATTTGGTTGGACAAAGAAACCCTCACACAATCATTCTATTTAGTCACTTAAGAAAATGAATAAAGAAATGTTAATATTTTTGTTTTTACGGTTTTTCTATGTAATTTATCTTGTTGAATTCGTTCATTTTGTTTCTTTAGATTGGCACTTTTAGTGTTGTGTTAGTGTGCCAAAATACAATAAAAGTACAGAATGGATTAATTGTCCTCTTTGAAGATAACATGCACACGTTATATTAAACTTGTGAACAGTGTAACAATAGCCCTCATTCAATGAAGTGTTGTTTGTATTATTTCGTCAGTTGCAATTATTGCTTTCATCAATTTTTTGACGTAACGGTACGTTATATTTACATATTCACTTGCCCCGCCCCCTTTTTGAAAGAAAAACGCACTTCTTTCTGGCATCTGTCATGCTTACGTGCCCAATCCGATCTTAATCCCGAGAAAGTATCCAAGTTTTGTAATTGATTATTTTTCGTCAAATGTCTCTGTTCTGCATGTTTCTTTGGCATTTGGTCGTTCTAGGAGTAGGAGTTAAGTGATAGTGGTGAGGATGACGATCTTTGATCTTCTGTGCGTTTTACAATTAATGGTCCTCACAACAGGTATATAAATAAAGACGAAAACTTAAAAAAAATAATTTATATATTTTCTTTTTATTTATATTTTCCCTGCATGCCTTATTTTGGTGCATATAAATCAGTAAGTTTTTACTTTCAGGAAATTCAAAAGGACAGGATGGAAGTGAAAGTCCTCCAAGCCTTATGAAGGCTCGTAAGTAGATATTATACTAATATATATCCCCTCTATTCAGTTTATGGTTTCAGTCAGTTTTTTGTGTTTTCTTTTTTTCAAAAGCATGACATATTCATGTCAAGTTAGATGTCGCCTTTTCAATTGTTATCATCGTTTAGATTTTTGAACTTATGGATCAGGAAGTGAAAGATTTTAATTAACAAAAATCAATTGAAGGACAATCTGCACAGTATTATAAAGATAAAAGTCTAGAGTTTACAAAAGTCGTTGGCATTTTATAAAGGACGGCTTTTTGTTTATGTGATTAACATTAACAGACACTAACAATAGCTCGTCACATCCTAATTTACCATGTTAAATGGAGAAGAACAAGAATTCTCAATTTGTCGGTGAAATCAATGCCACGAATTATTCCTGTACCGGCTATCCAACATGCGGAGTTTAATGCATTTCTATGTTTAAAAAATAATCAAGTTCACGTATCAATAAACAATGAAGGTTTGAAAATGTCACCTATGAGGCATCTTTGTTTTGTTCAGAGATCGAGAAAAGAGGGATTTTCCTGTTGAGGATCAAAGTGTTTTAGACTTTGACTTTATACATATTTAAAATCGTTTCATGCACTTCTCTTCGGATACACACATTAGACAGCAACTTTACCTAACAAAACTTCATATTCCTTTTGAAATCCATTTTTTCTAGATTTAATTTAAGTATTCAAAGAAATTTTTTTTTTAAAATTAATTTCAAAAGTGTAGCTTTAAAGTTAAAAGAGCTGCAATCATCGCGTGAGTTTCATTAAGTTAAGATTCAGCAAGTTTTGAAATTTATTTGAAGTACATGTATTTATGAATTTAGAAATACAGTTAAAAGAAAAAAGTCACGTAAAACAAAATTTTTTAGCTCTTTCAATAAAATTAACTTTTATTAGCATGAAATTTTACAAATGTTAAAGTGATCGATTGCAACACATAACCGTGCTGGTAATTATTTATCTTGAAGAAGTTGGATACGGAGGGGAAAACGTAGAATCTGTAACATGTATATATTCATGCAACCAAGTCTAACTTTTTGGTTGAAGAGTGGTAAAGTTTTGATAGAGTGGTAAAGTTTTGATGCTTGTAAAAAAAAATGTGGAATACAGAATACATAGCCCAAGATCTCTTAGTAACACGAAAACAACGAAGATCCCCGCCCCACAAAACATGCAATCTACAGTAATGAGTATAGTACAGCAAGTCATTGTTTTCTCATTGTTCCTCTAATGAAACAATATTTTTGTTCGAAGAATGTCATTTGTATATCCAAAAATTAAATTTTTAAAGTGCATCTGTCTTTGCGATCTAGCAAGATGTACAGTCGGCAGGCAGGTCGGCAGGGATGCTTACTCCTCCATTGCACCTGACCCCACCTCTGATGTTTTGGAGGTCCGTTATTGCTCTACTCCAATTTTGTATTGTTTAATAGACTTTTGAGCTTGGATAATGTTCGTTATCTCCATATATGTTTTATACAAAACTTTAACATTTTTTTCCTACATCGTCTTTATTAAAGTCTCAAATACTGCATTTCTTTAATGACGTACTTGTTGGGCTACATTTAAGCTTCGCGTCTGGTCCATTACAAAACTGTGTAGTCTGTTCAGACAGGCGGATCTGATTAATGTTAGTCCTTACATAGTTTAGGTAGAACTTGATACCATTCCGTCAAAAGACAGCTAGAATCGATTCTTGAATTAGTCCAAGAGTCATCAGTGCGGTCTATGCGACCTATGAATACCTGCACTTAATTTTAAGGTGGCATCATTCGATATCAGGTATTTTTCCCCATTTCACACATATTAACAGTAATAAATTTCAAATTTAAAGATTACTGTCACTTAGCTATCGATTTCAGATTGTAAAACCGGATCCGATTTGGGGTAATTTTTTGAGACAGACTCTAATGTTGATCTATAAACTATGAGTAAAGGCTCTGGATGTGTAATTAAACAAGAACATACATACAAAGATATTGTTTGCGATCAGAAGAGGTAAACATTCGAAATTCCGGCATTTAATTGGTTCATTTGTATAAATATCCAATTATGGAGAAAGGAAAATCAATTTTACTTGAGATCAAACATTCTATTTTGCATACAATTTCCACAGGAATAAATTTGAAGCCTTGGATACTTTTTTTCAGAGACTCATTTTCATTAATTCGAACGTCTCGTGAGAGGAGGTAGTTTCAATAATCTTTATAAACTGGTAAAAGAAAAAAAACAAACATATCTTTTTATTACTTTTATCTTTTTCTTTTGACCCGGAGGAGCACAATGATGTATATTCCCATCTTCGGGTTTTTTCATCAGGTTCAGTAAAGCAATCTCGTTATCAAAATGTCACACGAGTCAAGATAAATCTGCGTGCAAATTACAGATCATATTTTCTGGACAAGATCATACTTGTTCGGAAACTCAATTCTCCAATCAAAGCTGAGATCTGCTCCCGTAATCTCATTACATGGACAGCAGGGTTGGTTACACCGTACAACATCCTTAATTCAAACAAGCGTCGACGTGAGCTACTGATAAAGCGTTCATTAGACCTCGATTGATGCCAATCGCGATGATGGAAAATCTCCTACATGCTTCAAAGGGCTTGTAATTCAATAGAATTTGAAGGAAATGTCGTGTAACTATGCTTAACCCTGTTAGCTATGATTGGTATATCGACTTACTAATGTGAAGACATTGTTTGGATAGGGGGAGCATCCTTCTGTGTTGTCCTCTTGTTAAGTTGTAATTCAACTTCTAATCTAATAAAGGATAATGGAGAGTTAATTAATTGAAGAAATGAAGAGAGCCTCCAAAAACGAAAATATCGAACTCAGGATGTATCTCAACAATTCACAATACATTATACATCTTTCCCAACCAGATAACAGTATTAGACTGAACCAGTTGTTCTCATTTGAAAAATTATATATCTTCCAATATTTCACTTGAAATCTAAGCATGGTTTTCAAAGACACCATTAGAAGTATAATTTCTTGTATAGTATAAATAATATCATGGTTTTTTGTAGTTTTATTATAAAATCAAAACATTCGTGTTTGATAAACACATGCCTCGAGAGGTGCTATTTCAAATGGAAAGCGTGCTCGGATTATATAAACTTTTAAAGCGTGACCTTGAACTTGCTTCATGACTGATTCACGGTTTTAACTCATCTCTTCAAATGAAGAAATTGTATTTAGAATTATTGTCCCCCGCTTGAAAAGTGGGGGATATTAATTTGGGTTTGTCCGTCCGTCCGTCTTTCTGTCTGTCTGTAACGCTTTCGTTTCCACACGACATATCGAGAACCCTATGAGTTTTTGCAATTAAATTTAGCATAGCAACTCCCTATGGACAAAAGAAGAACCCTATTGATTTTGAAGTCAAAAGGTCAAAGGTCAAGGTCATAAATAAGCAAATTCTGTCTGTTATAATACTTTCGTTTCCACACGATATCTCTAGAACCATTTGAGCTATTGCAATGAAATTTTTCATAACAACTCCCTGTGGCCTAATAAAGACCCCTATTGATTTTGAGGTCAAAAGGTCAAAGTTCAAGGTCGTAAATTTACACATTCTGTCTGTGTGTAACGCTATCATTTTCGGGCGATATTTCAAGAAGATTTTGAGCTTATTCAATGTAATTTTATACCAAAACTCCCTAGGACCTCTCTCACCCCTCTCAAAGTGCCCCGACCCGTTTGTTTTATTAGTATTTATAGTATTACATGTCGCTATTTTTAGCACAGGGGCATGAGGAGAGTTATTACGTATAAAACAGGTTCTCGGCGAACTTTAAATTCTTATTACATCTATTAGAAATGTTTAATAAAGGCTAAATAAATCAAACACCATGGATTGTGTAAAATTTTGACAATACCGAAAATGAATATATACATGTATGTGACTTCACTTCTGCATATACTTGACTTCATGTAAAGCGATTCCGTGGTCTAGTGGTATGTTTCTCACTTCCAATGTGAGAGGTCCCGAGTTCAAGTCCCGGACGGACAACTTTTTTTTTTGAAATACTTTTTTTTACTAAATAATAGTATTCAGCACGCGAAATGAAAAATTTACGAGGTCTGGCTTGTACAAGCTCATAAAATCATCGTTACAGTGTGATAAATAGAATCTTCTATACACATAATAAAGAATAAGCAATTAAATCTTTATATCCATAATGGTATATTTTATTTGCTTCAGTATACATGCTTGTATACATTTAATAATTCTACAAATTCAGTGAGGGGGATCCAACTCTCCCCGGGGCCCCCCTTCCTCCCCCCGAACTGTGCATGTTTTACTTTTTCCTTAAGTGGGGGACACAAATTCTCTGAATTAGCTTGTTTTATTAGTATTTTTGTCCCCCGCTTGAAAAGTGGGGGATATTAATTTGGGTTTGTCCGTCCGTCTTTCTGTCTGTCTGTAACGCTTTCGTTTCCACACGATATATAGAGAACCCTTTGAGCTTTTGCAATGAAATTCTGCATAGCAACTTCCTATGGACTAAAGAAGACCCCTATCAAAGGTCAAGATCATAAATTCGCAAATTCTCTCTGTTATAACACTTCGTTTCCGCATGATATCTCAAGAACCATTTGAGCTTTTGCAATGAAATTTTACATAACAACTCCCTGTGGCTTAAGGAAGACCCCTATTGATTTTGAGGTCAAAAGGTCAAACCTCAGGGTCATAAATGTATACATTCTGCTTGTGTGTAACACTGTCGTTTTCGGGCAATATTTCAAGAGGATTTTGAGCTTTTGCAATGTAATTTTATACCAAAAGTCCCTAGGACCTTTCTCACCCCTCTCAAAGTGTCCCGCCCCGTTTGTTTTATTAGTATTTATTGTATTACATGTCGCGATTTTCAGCACAGGGTCATGAAGGAGAGTTATTACGTATAAAACAGGTTCTCGGCGGACTTTATATTCTTATTACATCTATTAGAACTGTTTAATAAAGGTTAAATTAGACACCATGCATTGTGTAAAATTTTGACAATATAGCGAAAGTGAATATATACATGTATGTGACTTAATGTTTGTATATAGTTTTTGCTGATCGTAAGCGGTTCCATGGTCAAGTGGTATGTCTCCCGCTTCACATGTGAGAGCGCCCGGGTTCGCATCCCAAAAAATCCAATTTTTTTTTCGAAATACTTTTGTTTTACTAAATGATGGTTTTCAGTATGTGAAATGAAAAATTTATGAGGTCTGGCTTATACAAACTCATAAAATCATCATTACAGTGTGATAAATATTCATAAAATAATTTTTCTACACACATAATAAAGAATAGTCAATCAAACCTTTATATCCATATTGGCATATTTTATTTGCTTCTATATACATTTAATAATTCTACAAATTCAGTCAGGGGGATCCGACCCCCACCCCCGTCCCCCCGAACTGAGCAAGGTTTACTTTTTCCCTAAGCGGGGGACACAAATTCTCTGAATTAACTTGTTTTTTTAAATGTTTCTCCACTGTAAAACAGTAAACCACAAGAATTATACATTTTCATAAAAGTTGCTTAGAACCTCCTAAAATGGCTTTGGTTCAGTGTCATGATTTACGGTACCCTTCTGGTCTTAAGTACTTTAATACTTATCTTGTGAAATATTCACTTCCAATATTTTTCCAATAGAGAGATATGGACAGGACAAGAATTACGTTATTCTGAAATGATCTTGAAGTGACCTTGGCGCAAAGTCAGATGGATCTTCATCTATAAGTCATGGTTACTGTACTTACTTGTAATTAATCTTTGTGTGAAATTTGAACTTTCAATGTTTCTCAATCAGAAAATTATAATCTAAGCACAAACTTTACACAACCATATGAACTTTCCAAATGATGAGCTTGGACTTGACATATATAATGTCAAAGCAAATGTTTCATTATCCTAAATTTCTTTATTAATGAGTTATGGAACAGACAAGATGTATACACTTTTTCTGTCAGTGACATTAAAGTTTTTCAAATGACCTTGGCTCTAAGACTACAGAAAATCTGACATTTTCAGAACAGACACAAGAAACAGGATCATGCTGGAAAACTATCAGATTGATCAAAGAAGAATGATTTCACTGTAAGCTATACAGAAGGATATTTTAATAATAGGTCTGTCGAGCCACTTGATAACCCATATCCGATATTCTTGTCTGTAATAAGCAAAATTCTACATTTCACACACTCCGTCTGCAATTTTCTTGTCCGTCGTAATGTTATAATCACTTTGAAACTACTGTAATAAATGCAACTTCTAAGGAAAAAGTATACGAGCGTCTAGTATTACTGTAACCATATCAAATGAGCAGTCATCTTGCTTTCTTGAATAAACTCTTGACTTTTGCTCCTTAGAATTAATTTTGCCACCAGAATCAGAGATAGTAATACGATTTTCAATTCAAGACCACATCTTCCGTGAAAATTAAGCCATCCTATTATTCTGCACAGTACAATGTAGTTATGTACATGTATCCTTGCCTTCCTTGGTGTCTGTAATATAGTCAACAAAAAATAATTTATATAAGGTTGACGTGCATTAAAACCGACCAGTCTTCCTATCCATTACTGCCAATAAAGATTTTCGTTTCTTTTCAGATTCAAAAATGTACCCCTCTCCCTGGGACGAGTGGTGGGGTTATGGCGGAAGAGCAGGTAACAGTTTATTTCAATACAGGACTTGAAACGTAAAATTTTACGAAATTTCGTAAATTTGTATTGGCAAAGCCTTATTTTATTAAGATATTATAGGATTAAACGTTCTTTTTTCAGAATTTATCGATGTGTAAACTCTGCCTTTTTACTCACAAACTGAATAAAAGTGCGAAGCACTTTTATGTAAAGTTTGTGAGTAAAAAGGCAGAGTTTACACATCGATAAATTCTGAAAAAAGAACGTTTAATTCTTATAATTCCAATTACGAATTTTTTAAATTATTCAAATTATTTCTCTTTGAGGCCGCCATACAATCCGTTATTTTGTACGGCGTAGGAATACTTTATGCCGCAAAGAAAGGTATACAAAATGAATATAGATAAAATCCAACTTTATTTGTCAAAACAATCAATAATTAAACTTATAAAAACTCATTGAATGTTGTTTAAGTCAACAAATACCGTAAATACGCGTATTCTCCAAAATAATTCGTCCTTGACAATGGCCATGTTGACGTCATGACGAAAGTTGAAGACCGACGACGTCCTCGATTTGCTCTGGTTCGTTTAAAGATTTAGGGAGAATATGGGATCTGTAGGATGTAAATGAATTTGATGCTGAAAAGGCAAGAGTCTGAGGTACGTTTCTTTTCCCTATCACATTACGATACCAACTGAGTTGATATGGAACGTCGAGAAAATGACAGCATGATCAGCGATTTCAAAAATTCACACTCGTGATCCGACAGCGACATAAACATAATATTCCCGTCTGTCAGTCCTGTTTATCTCCTTTTCATTCATTCATTCATTCATTTTTTATTATAAGTTTCTTGTAATCATAATTTAGCTAAAACGGACTAGAAGTATCTGTTCGCGGGTTCGAGATCATGTTTTTTACAACCGTCAAGAAAGTAGTTCTGGTTGAAAAATTCATCGATGTGTAAACTTTTTCTTGAATTTGTTCTCGTCCAATCAAAACACAAGGAATCGATAAATAAAATTAAGATTGGAATTATTGAAGAATGTGAACGTTTTTGAGATTATAATTATAATACTTTTCTTAACGTTAAAAGCATCACTGAAGTCTAGGACGCAACAGTATTATTTTTTATGCCCCCCCTACCGGGATCTTTCGATCCAGGGGTATATTGTTTTTGTCGTGTCTGTCTGTTGTCAACTTTAACCTAGCCGATTATTGTGTTGACAAGTGTAAGTGTCCAACACTTCAGTCTACGTCATACTCTAGAACTGTGTTACCATCAGGGGTATAGTGTTTCACAAACACATCCTTTTTTGTTCATACAGCAATAAGGTATCGCTAAAATACTGACATGATAATGATATTCAATTATTTTCTAAAAATGGAAGTTAAAGACTACTTTTCAAGCACACCCTTTTCATTCGTTGCGAAATTCAAACCCTTAAGTCTATACATGTAGCTTATTGTCTCAGAGGCTCTATATTTAGGGTTTGGCAGCAGAAGATAAATTTTATGAGATTAATTTCATAATGAAAGCAATATGATTTACGTGCGCTCTACCTACACGTGTTGCATGCAAAATTTGAAAATCGGCTTTTCTTTAGTAATGCATTCGTAATTTATATATACCGGTGGTATAAGAGTATATCTCTGCTAAACTTGTAAGGTGAAATAATGAATCTTGATCTTTCCATGACTTTTCTGTGAGTGATTATATTCTACATTTTTAAAAAAAACATGAAGATCTAATTTAAGGTTCATGTTCCCACAGATAAGAGAGATAACTCCAATTTGGATACATGACAGTTATTCTATTTTAAACGTTTTAAATTAAAGACTATTACTCTCACATTTTGTCCCAGCTGAAAGTGCGTGCATTTTGATTATAAATAACATTTCTTTTTTTTAAAGTCGTTAACTTTAATGCAAAGTTTCATACATTTATGAGTGAACAAGGGATTGATGAAACTTAAATACGTAAGCTACACAATTTTCAGTAGAATTTTCTTCCAACAGACATGACGCAAAAACAGTAATTTAGCTATCTAAATATGGGTGTTTTCGCCCACTCTGGAACATCATATAAAAGACGGTTTTCATTTTGTGGAAAAACAAGACGAGGGATAATTTTGGACCTTGTACTAGCATTAGTCTTATTTCTTTCTTATAGATCGATGATGGCTTGGTGGCCCGCTAGCAGGCTAGGCTCAATCTTCCGTTCTAGCACGCCACTCGTTATTTTAATTAAACAGGGTAGCAAAGCAATTCTCGTGTCAAATATCGCCCTCTCGTGTCCAGTATTTATGTGGTCAGATTAAATGGAGTCTTTCTTTAAGTTAGTTCTCTGTCAAGACACTTTGTATACCTGTGTATAGTATATTTTTTTCAAGTCTATAAACCCAGTATATTTTTTAAGGACAGCACGCCTTAAATTTTTTTTTAATTATTAGATTAATAAGGATGACAGTGATATGACTGCATAAATATCTTGAATTCTAAGAAAGACGCAAGATGGACACATTGACACAACTTACTTATTTCCCCATAAATATACTATATCGTGCTTTTAGTACTAATAACTTTACGCAGTATCACATTATTTGATATAATCCCCAGTCATCAAACGACACAATATTAAATTAAATTTTTAAATCTGATGTAACATTGGGTTATTTTATTGCTGAAAACTTCGTAAAAGGACTTAAGAAGCTTTTCTGCCCAGATTGAGAAGTATTTTTGTTGACCCGCGAATTGATCGAACACTCTGATTTAATGGACAACATCGCGTTTTTTGCGAAGCCTTTATTACATGAAAACATATCAAAATCGGGGGAAATGCATTTTACATGTTAAGTCGTCGACGAAATTGATGGTAGAAAATTTATGACTTTGGATGTAATTTCTTGGCACGAAGGGTCTAAACCAAATTCTGATTTGATCTTTGGAAAGCAAATTACTACTTGTTCGAAATAATACTCGACAAAAGAACACGAAAAGAATTCTTAAACTCACTAGAAACATAAAAAAGATGTATTGTCCCGTTGATTGTATCGACTATTGCTTCAATATTCAATTAGTAGATTGTTTATATTTGTGTACGACTTTAAGATGCATTTCCAAAAAACGTTCATATTCATTGTGAAAATCCTGATATGAGTTTAAATAAAACCTGTTAAAATTTCCATTATGTACAGAATAATTCTATTTAGATTTTGAGAATTAAGGATGTTTAATGTTGACCTGTTCAAAAGAATTTTACTTATATATAAAATAATTCACCGCAATAAATGTAACGCAGAAAATAGTGTGTAAAATGCTTTAATTTTCATGAAAGGAGCAGGGATTTTTAAGGAACAGTGGTTTCTTCTTTTCAATTTGACGTGCAAGATCTTACAAAGTTATGGACATCGAGGCATAATGGATCATATCAAGTTTTCAGCATATATAAGTTTTTGCAGTTGCTTCCACTAAGGCAGTGAGATAATGTAAAAACAGATATTAAGATTTTTGTTGCAATTGATATTCAAAACTACCATTTCATGAAATATTCAACACCCCAACGAATGGTGATTTTTCAGTTGTCCAAATAGCGGTCAAATTTTGGGGTATTTAGTTTTCATTAAATCGTTCCAACTTCCAGTCGTTTTGCTGGAACGTTGATTTGTTGCGTGTTAAATGTCTTAGTTGTTTTGCACTGTATTCCGATTGCACGTTGACAATTCATTTCTCAAGACAGCCCAAAAGTGTTTGCTATGCCTTAATTAGAATGCAGAAGAATGACACACGACACAAACGAAACCGAATAAACTCATCTAGGTGAAGTAAGTTTAACATTTCTTGATCAGAACTGACAGGTTTCCATTAGACATTGGATCGAAATGTTCATGAAAGATTTCACAGAAACCCGAGAAATTTAATGTAACGTAATGAGGAGGCGAGTTCGTTAGCTCTCTGTAAATGCTACCCAAAGGGACTTCAAAGACGTAAAATAAATGCTCTTCATAAGCAGTGTTTACAAATCAAAATAATCAGCCAACCTGATTACAATTCCTTGTCCCATATACTTTAAATTGTTATTTTCGTCAGTTGTAATAAGGTATTTTTTCTATATTTCTAATTGCGCTCTATATATACAGGATATGATATATTTTTTACATATATTCCGGGTATTAGTGTGAGAAATAATCCGGACCTTCTGCCACACTTTTGTGTAGTTTCATGTTCAAATTAACAAAGGTTCTACAGTCACGACTGAAGCCAAGTTAAGGGAAAAAAATACTTCGAACATGCATCCGATGTTTGCCCTTTATGAACAGTCAACAAGGGA